>NW_005842114.1:1911701-1921671 GCF_000455745.1 Alligator sinensis | reverse complement strand
GGAGGTGGAGCTGCTAGACTGTGACCCCTGGCCCTATTGGGCAAGCTGCAGCCAGGTGTGGCAGGATCTGGCCACAGTTGCCTGGGAACACCTGTTCTGTCCACTGACCAGTGTTCCAAGTGACAGGGTGTTCAGCATTGCTGGTGATGTTGTGACACCCCACTGCACCTGCTTGGATCCTGGTTTGGTGGAGCAGCTGGTGTTCCTCAAGGTGAACCTCCCGCTGCTGGGGTTCCCCAAGTTCCACCTGCAGTCAGAGTGTGTGCCACCCTCCTCACTCCATCCACACCTATTTCCTTTTTTTTTTAAACCTTTTTATGCCCCACTCTCAGACTGGAGGCAGCACTCACTGCATCACCAGCCAGCAGGGCAAGAATATCTCCCTGCTGAGCTCCCATACTAGGACCAACTTGGAGGTATGAGCTGGGGTTATGGGGAAAGAGGAGGCCTCAGGTCCTGGGCATGACCAAAAACTGCACCCTGCCAGGGTCAGGAGGCCTGGTGGGATTGCCAGTGACACAGCAGCCCCAAGAAATGCTAGGACTGCAAACCTCCCCGGTGAAAGGCAGGTAGGAGGCACCTTATAACCTCCAGCCACCACACGCATGCACAGTCCTGGCTAGGGAAAGCCCAGACCTGCAAGATATTTGAAAGGCGTGAGGATTTCTGGTTGCAGTGGAGCTGTGAAGCTCCAGGTGAGCTTAGCTGCCTGGGATGACATCTGCAAGGCGTGGGCCACAGTGTTAGGGGAGGTATGGAGCTGTGGAATGGATGCATGATACCCCTACACATCAAGGGCCTAAATGGGCAGCCTCCCACCTGGGAAACATCTGAATCAGTTTTCCATCAAGGTGTGGCAGGAGAAACAGGGGTGGAAGGTTGGCCCAGAAACAGGTGGGTGGGCCGAGATCTCACCCACACTGGGAAGACCCACTGCTCTTCCTGTATGGAATGAATAGTAAAGAATCCTGAGACTGACATGCAATGCAGGCAAGAAAACCAGTCATTGAAAATGGAAACGGAGGTATCAGGGGGTGAGGGACAGGCTGGGGTGGGGGGTGGGCAGGGGGAAGGAGGATGTAGCAGGTAAAAATGGAGAGGTACCTGGGGAGTCAGATGTCTGGCAGGTTATAGTGTATCATAAATCCAATGTCTATATTAACTTAATGAGTTTCTGTATGTAGGGGATTGATGAAGTGAAGTTCATAGGCTCATCTGTGAAAAGCGGGCCTAAAGGGGAGCCAAAGTTCCCAGAGAGGGGACCACAGCTGGAGGGGGTGAAGGATGCAATCTGTGAGGCATGGCCCACAGTGTAAGGGAGGTATGAAGCTGTGGAATGGATGTCACCCCAAGACACCCAAATGGGCAGTCTCCTGCCTAGAAAACATCTGAATCAGTTTTCCATCAAGGCATGGCAAGAAAAAAGAGGGGTGGGTAGCTGGCCCAGAAACAGGTGGGTGGGTGGAGATCTAACTGGCACCGGGGAGGGCCCCTGCTACAGGCTGCCCTCACTGCTGGTTTCATCCCACTGTGCCTTAACACACACACAAAGTCACACACGTCACGAGTTTTGCTTTCAGAAGTTTGAGGTATAGTTTCCCAGAAACCCCTGCACATATCTCTGTGAAACTTGGCAGGCCTCATGCTCTCAGAAGGGGCTACCATCCTGAATGTTTTCATCCAAAGATGCCAATAAATGACAAAGTTATAAGTATTTCAGTGATTTCCCATTGTAGTCTATGGCTGAATCACCAAATCTCTCCCAATTAGTGCCGAATCTTCTAAAGCCGATTCAGCCGAATCAGTTAGTCAACCAGATCTCTGAAATGAATCATTGTCCTCTGAATCAGCCAAAAATGAATCTGAATTGAATACGTCCCTATTCACACAAGCCTACTAGCCACTGGTCCAAGTCTTCTGCCCAATGAGGTACTGAGAACCCACTTGAAAAACCAAAGCTCTGGATTTAACAGTGCTCATAGCTTTTGGTCTGTGCATTTTCCTTGGTTCTGACAGGAGAATAATTCTGGGCTCCTCTCTAATTATTTAATCTGAATTTCATGGGTTAATTTAGAATCAAGAACATTTACCCTCAAATGCAAATCTTTTCTCCCTTTCCCCCTCATTTCAAATCACAGTTTTCCAACTTGGTTAGAAACAGACTGTTTGAAGTTTTAATTTTAAAATAAAATTTCCCTTATAATAAAAAAAAAAATTGTTATTTTGATTGATTTAGTGTAGTTTAAATTCAGAAAAGACTGTGTGGAACTTTAAAGGGATCTACCTAAATAGGGAAAATGGGCAACATATTAGGGGAAGGGGGATGAGGTAGGAGCAGAATGGTGCAAAATGCAGAGAGTATCAGGATGTGAAGGTGAGTAGGAGCCCCTGGGGTGGAGGCAGCACAGTGTAAAACATTGCTGCAGCCAAGTAAGACTTTATTCATAGTTGAACACTGCTTCCAAGTGGGGGAGTTTGTTCATTTTAGAACACCCAATTAAAATATAAATGTCCCCAGATTTCTGGGTGGAGGCCCAAGCCAGACTTAGAAAATTGGTGTTAAATCCCTAAATTTGAACCCAGCCCTAATTATTTCCATCCAGGACCTGGATGAAAGTTTAAATTCACATTATATACAATATATGTAAGTATAAACAGGTCAGTACAAACTTCAGTTATCAGTGAAAACTTTGTAGATTGCCAGTAAAAAAAAAATTATTGGATTGGCAACCCTGCTCCCCATGCTATCTGTACAACAGAGATAATAGCGCTTTCTATCTCTGGGGCTCCTATAACAACAAATACATTAAAAATGGTGAGGTGCTTTAGAAAGTACAGTAATGGGAGCCAATCTAAGTAACACAGACAACTAATAAGGAGATTCTAAAAATGCTGAACTGTGTAGAAGAAAGTGACTTCAAGCTTCATCAATGAAAGCAGAAGCCTGACAACCACCAACTAAGTCTCCGCATTAACTTTGCACTCATAGTGCCCTAGAATTTAAAATTATTGCCAATAATGTAGTTTAATTACACTATTCCAGAAGAGCTGTTAAGTAGTCAAAAACACAGTTTAAAGCCATTTCACAATTACACACCTACTCTGCACATGTAATTTTAATTAGAAGCAGCTGTGCAGCCACATGGCCAGAATGTGCATGAACTGCAGTAAATGCGCGCACACATTATTTACCCAATTGTGTCTCTATTTTGGGAGTATGTGATTTTCCAAATCTGGATCCCAATATTTTTTCTTATGTAACAGCATCCCTACTCAAGTGGCTTTGAAATCAGGCCATGAATCTACAGTGCTTTCCCCCACTCAATTTGGGCCAGCTTCTTGGAGGAGACATATGAGTTAACACCCATTGCACCCCCAGGAGCTGAAAACCTGGACCTGGACCCAGATTCCACTGACCCCTTAATGAGAGCCACAAGGTAAGGGAAACTGGGGCTAGGAAACAGTTGGGCAAGTGTAGGGATGCATTGAGGGTGCGGGTGTGTGCAAGTGAGCGCATGTGCATGTGAGCGGGTGTGGGTCGTGCCAGGCAGGACGTGCCAGCTAAGTGGTACCTGGGAGGGGAACACCCCCCACCCCGGGTCCCTACTTAGCTAAGCGCCCCAGAGAGCACCATGACTGGAGCTGCACTAACAGAGAGCACAAACAGGTGCAGCTCTACTTGGGCATGGCAGTTCGCACGGAAGAGTGTGCAAAGGCACCTGGAGGGCTGGTCTGAGTGAGGAGCCTGAGGCCAGAAGCCCAAAGAGGAGCTGCTGGGATGAGGTAGGGGCATGAACTCACTCCCAACCATGGTGGCAATTTGTCATGCCCACAGGCTTCCCGGCACCACTGAGATCTCCACCCAGACAGAGCCCATGAATTTGGCCCTCACCCAGACACAGCTGCTGGCCCCAAACTGTGGGGGCTGCCAGACACAGCTGCTGGCAGCTGAGCATGAAGGCACCCCCACTTGTCGTGCGTGCTCCCTGATGGAGCCCCTGGAGGGCTGGGTGTGGGAGCTTGAGGAGGAGGAAAATCAGCTGCATTCCATCAGGGCCCATGAAGAGTTCATCAATAGATACTACCAGACCCTTCTCCAGAAGAAAGAAGAAGAGAAAGAGACAGAAATGGTCACCAATGACCCACACGGAGACCCACACAGAGCTACCCAGAAGACAGTCACCTCATGTTCCAGGAAATGCAGGGCCAAGGATGCTCCTCCCTTGGCACTGCACAACACATATGGCTCCCCTCCCCACACATGAGGACACTCCAATGGTGATACTGGAGGAGGAGGAAGGTAAGCAGCATGCTGCCACCCCCAAGAGGAGGCACAAAGTATTGGTGGTGGGAGACTCCCTCCTGCGGTGCACTGAGGGACCCATCTGTTGTTCAGACCCCCTAGAGCCCATGAGGTCTGCTGCCTCCCTAGGGCCCACATCTGAGATGTCGCAGAGAGGATCCCCAGGCTCATCCAGCCCTCTGACTACTAACCCGTGCTCCTCATCCATGTGGGAACAAATGACATGGCCAGGAGCAATCCAGACTGGCTCATGAGTGACTACAGAGCTCTGGGGGCTAGGCTTAAAGGGTCATGGCTCAAGTCTTTTCCTCTGTGCTCCCTGTTGCAGGCCATGGTCCTAGGAGGGAAGGATGCATCAAGGAAGTGAACTGACGATGGTGCCACCAAGACAGCTTCGGTTTCCTCAACCACAGCACACACTTCAGGGAGAAAGGACTCCTGGGAAGAGACTGCATCCACCTCATATGAAAAGGTAAGTCCCTGTTCTTGGCCAGGATGGCCAATTTTCTAGAGAGGGCTTTAAACTAAGAATGCTGGGGGACAGGGAAACACTGACTGGAGTGTTCCCAGGGACCGGCATACAAGAAAGCACCATAGATAGGAACACTAGGAGAGCCAGTCTTGCGGGAGCTGAGGGAATAGTTCTCCTTCAGCATGAGAGGAAGTCAAGGGCCTCAATAGGAGGAGCTGGGTGCCTGTACACTAATGCCAGGCATGTGGGGAACAAGCAGGAGGAGCTAGCCCTTCTACTCTCCAGTGGGCATTATGATCTAGTAGGGATTACAGAGACCTGGTGGGACTCCTCACACAATTGGAGCACAGCCATAGAGGGCTATGCCCTGCATAGAAGGGAGCGAGTAGGGAAGAAAGGTAGAGGTGTAGCTCTCTATGTGAAGGAGCAGCACACCTCCTTGGAAGCTGTCATCAGCTCCAAAGGAGAATGGCTTGAAACCTTCTGAGTCAAACTGCAGGAGGGCATGTCGGTGAGAAAAACCTAACTATAGGTGTATACTACAGCACACCAAACCAGGGGGAAGAACTCAATCTAGAGCTCGCCCAAAAACTGACAGAGCCCGCATGCGTGGGACATGGTCATCATGGGTGACTTCAATTATCCAGACGTGTATTTGGAGGAACACTTGGCGAAGTCAGCTGCATTCCTTCCTGACCTGCATCAAAGAGCTTTTTCTGACTCAGGAGGTGCAAAGGCCAACCACAGGAAATGCTCTTCTAGACTGAGTCCTGGCCAAAGAAATGACCTGGTGAGCAACTTAAACATAGAGGGAAGCCTGGGCAACAGAGACATACAGATAACGGAATGTTGGGACATGCCCCAAGTAGGACTATACAACAATGGCACGCACTTGTAGGGAACAGATTAGAAAGGCTAAGACAGTCTGAACTAAAATTATCAATGGGAATCAAGGACAACAAGAAGTCCTTCTTTAGGTACCTAGGGAATGCCATTGTATACCTTGGCTTCCAAAAAGCCTTTGATCTGGTATCCCATAATGATCTTGCAACAAAACTGGAGGATTGTGGGCTTAACTGCAAGACAGTTAGGTGGGTATGAAGCTGACTGTGGTATAGGACCCAGAGAGTCCTAATGAATGGATCTGTATTATCTTGGTGAGAAGAGGCCAGTGGTATCCCTCAGTGGTCAGTGCTTGGCCCAGTGCTATTCAACATCTTCACCAATGATTTGGATGTGGGGTTGAAGAGTTCATTGGCCAAGTTCATGGACGACACCAAGTTAGGGGGAAGCATGGTCATGCTTGAAGATAGACTGCAGATACAGGTGGGCCTAGACAGGCTGGCAAGTTGGGCAGATCTGAACCAAACGAAGTACAACAACAGAAAATGCAAAATGCTCCACCTGGGGATGAACAATCCCTTGCACACCTACAGGCTTGGCAATGCCAGTCTGACCAGCACTATAAATGAAAAGGACCTGGGGGTAATAATAGACCACAGTATGAACATGAGCCGGCAGTGTGATGCTGTAGTCAACAGGGCAAATAATACGCTGGCATGCATCAATCAATGCATTTCCAGCAAATCAAGGAAGTGAATCTTCCACTCTACTTGGCTTTGGTGCGACCACAGCTGGAGTACCGTATCCAACTCTGGATGCTGCACTTTAACAAGGATGCGGTAAAGCTTGAAAGAGTCCAGAGAAGGGCCACCTATATGATCAGATACTTGCACAGCAAGCCATACGAGGAAAGGCTGAGGGACCTGGGACTCTTCAGCCTGAAAAAGAGAAGGCTGAGAGGGGACCTGGTAGCAGCTTACCACTACATCAGGGGCATACATCAAGGGCTCAGCAAACAAGTGTTCACCATGGCACCCTTGGGGAAAACCAGGAGTAATGGTCACAAACTCCTAGAAGACGATTTCAGGCTCAACACTAGGAAAAAATTTCTTCACAGTTAGAGTGTCCAGAATGTGGAATAAACTCCCTCCAGAGGTGGTGCAATCACCCACGCTGGAAATCTTCAAGAGAAGACCGGATGGTCACCTTGCTGGGGTCACCTGATTCCAGTTGTCTTTCCTGCTTGGTTCAGGGGGGCTGGATTCTATGATCTTCCAAGGTCAGTATGAGCCTCACAATCTATGAATCTATGAATCCAGGAATTTGGCTTTCTTGGCACAGCAAACAACACAAAATCCAGACAATTCTTCACCACAGACGATTTTATTAATCCTTTCAGTGGTCACGTAAGTTGTATGAGCAGCTACAGTATACCATCCAGTCTCTTAGAGAGTAACACCATGAATCGTCATCATCATCAATTTTAAGTGGTTATTTTCCTATGCGAGAATTTCACTTAATCCTTTTTGCTTATCTTTGTTAGCTACTTTTCTGGAACCATCAAAGCTACTATATTTGTAGTCATGGACAGCAAAGAAAAGCAAACAACACTGTTTTATTTATTTGTTTTTAATAATGCTTTATAATTGCAAGGACTGGATGGTATTTCACAGAAATCCTTCATTAAGTCTTCTTTTGACTCAGGGGATGGATGGTACACAGTGTTTTAAAAAGCATACAGAGCTCTAAGTCTTGCATTCAAGACTGACACCAAGTCAGCAGCAGCAGTTCTTCAATATGAGGATGACAGTCTTCCAGTAAACAGGAAAGTCATTTGTGAATCCCTAGATGACTGAAGAGATCGATCCAAGATCCATATGTTCTATTGCAGAGGTGGCAATTAGCTCCAGGTGGTAGGAGTAGATCCTTGTTGATGTCAGGTCACAGTTCTTTCCTTTTATCTCTGATCTATCTACCTCCATAGTGAGACAGAGGCAAGTTTTCTCAAAATGATAGATGCCTTGTTGTACATCACAGTGCCACTGGGGATGATTCAGTGCTTGAGTCCTCCCAGTACAGATGTTCTTATTGCATTTCTTCAGATTGGCCTTCAAGGTGTCCTTGAATCTTGTCTTTTGCCCACCTCTACAGCAGCAACCATTAGTGAACTGGGAGTATAGGACCTACCTGTTTTGGGAGCCAGTTGTCAGGCATTCTTATGACATGTCCAACTGGTGTCCTATAAACATGGCTTCAGTGTTGGTATTGTTTTCCTGAGCCAGAACACTGGCATTTGTTCTTCTGTGCTTCCAGTTGATAAGAAGGATTTTCTGAGGGCATTGTGGATGGATAATATTCCAAACTTTCAGGTGTTTCTGATATGTCATCTAACTTTCACACCCATACCATAGGATAGGGATGAGAACAGCCTCACAGACTGTTTGCTTTGGGTCTTTATGTCATAATCACTGTAGACATAAATTTCAGAGGCATCTAAAAGCAGCACTGACAGATTTTATCTAGTGTTCAATATCATTGTGTACATCTACTTTCTAGGAAAGGCAGCTATCCAGGTAGGGGAAATGTTCAACATTCTACAAAGATCTCTTTCTAATTATAATCTGTAAAGGACTAGCTGGTTGGTTTGGGGTAGGTTTGTAAAGTATATATGTTTTAGTGAAGTTGACAGTGAGTCTGGGCATTTCATATGCTTCACAGAAATGGTCAAGAGTGACCTGGAACTTTTTAACTGAGTGAACACTTGAGACAATCATCTGCCTATTGAAGATCAGTAACAGAAGTGTTGGTTTTCTTTGATTTGGAATGTAACCAGTAGAGGTTAAAGAGACTCCTGTCCATGCAATACTGGATGTTGACTCCAGATGAACTCCAAATCAGCGATGAGATGCAGAATAGCTGTGATATAGATGGAAAGGATATGAAATTGCATTAAGACTATTTGCCGACTCCATTTCTAATAGTGAAGAGATTTATTTCCAAGCCATTACTTAGGACCCTTGCTGTCATGTAATTGTGAAGAAGTCAGATAATGGTAACAAACTTTAGCAGGCATCCAAATCTCATCAAGATCTTCCATAGGGCCAAGTACGCTGTGGCAAAAAAGCTACCTGTTCACTTGCCTCCATAAGCAAGTAGTCTCAGAACAGCTCCTAGTGGAGAAGCTTGAAGCAAACAAATAAGAGCTGTCTCCATGTTAGTGCCTTGGACAGGAGGCTCAATACAGAAAGTTGATCAAAGCCATAGAAACTGAACTGAACCATGGCCCCTAAGGTGGTTTCCTTTTGGGTGGAGTCAAGGCCCTGCGCAAGGTAGCAGGAAGCTTGCCTTACCTTATGTATGTTCTGTAGCTCTAAGATAGGAAATGGTATGCAGTGTTGTCTCTTTGGCATGTCTTACCACGTTACATTCCCTGCATTACAAAAATAATAATTAAAAAAAAAAAACAGAAAGCTTCTCTCTTGCTGTTAGCTCAGTGGAAGCCCATTATATATAGTCCCTTAAAAACATTTGCAGGGCCACTATGAGCCAATTTATTTAATTTCTTCCCACCTCCCAGCAGATCATTATGAGGAACGTACATTTCTCTAAAGAACAGAATGTATTTCAATGACACTTGCTCCATTACAAAGCATAATACACGCACGTGTACATGCACACACACGTACACATTCCCTTTATCCAGCCCAAAGCCATCACTCCAGTCACAATTCAGAGATCAAGGATCAGTCCTAATGGAGACAACATAACAGAAGTTATTTAATATTCCTCTTGGTTTTGAAATAATAATATTGTCAACTAAATAAAAGGCAAGCGCTCATTTGTATGTAAAGTAGTTGGTTATATCAGGCCTATTTATGTCTGCTCTGCCTTCCAGCTACAAAGATTTATGACTGAACACCCAAGGGACCTTTATATATCTATCCAAATTCATGCATTTTTTTCCATTAACCTGTGTACTGACGTCTTGTACAACATGGCATGAAACAATGATATACATTTTTTTTGTTTCTGTTCAGGCATCAAAGGGAGGGAAAAAATGTTTTTCTCTGATAATAGTAATAATTAAAAAAAAAATCAACCACATCTAAGCTTGTTTGTTAAGATGGATTTTCTTTAGTACAAATCTCTCCCTCATTCTTCCTGCTCTTCTTCACCCAGTTCAGTTCTTCCCAAAGTCTTTCTACCTCCCAGAGATGCTGGGCTCTTGTTCTTCTTTCACTGTCTCCCTGGTGACAGGACATAGAGCAGAAGAAGCAGCAATAAATTACTCAGTCCTCTTTTTTAATTAAATATATTTTTTAAAAGTGAAAGTTTGAGAGAGAGAAAACGTT
>NW_005842114.1:1894615-1911670 GCF_000455745.1 Alligator sinensis | reverse complement strand
CTGAGCAAGACAAGTCTCATTTTTAACCTCCTGAAAAACTGCTGTTTGACAGAAGAGGTAGAAAGCTGGAGGCTTTGGAATAAAACATAGCTGATGTTATAACTAACGCTAATAATAATAAAAGGATTTTAAATCCAAGGGCATGGTAGATATTAATTAATCAGTCCTATAATACCCCTGTGATCTAGCAAGTAGCACATTCCTCATTTCAGTGATGGGGGTGCATCTACACAAGACATTAACTATGTAGCAGCCTAATTCTACTGAGCAGTAGCATGCAGGGCAAAAACCATGCTAATATGTTACTGCACAGTACTATTAGGCTACTGCACAGTTAGTGTCACTAAAAAGCTGTGCACCGGTGCTACTGCACAGTAGCACCAGTTACTGCATATTTATTTAGTACATGGTTATACAAGTACTAATTTTAATGCACAGTAACTATGGCACATTAATAAACATGTAGACGCATGTAGAGTAGGCAGCTTTGTACAAGTACTTTAAGTGGTATAACTGATGACACAAGATACAGGAAAATGGTGAACTAGGCCTGAAATAGTGGAATTGTTGAAAATTTCCAAGTGATTTAGAAGTCCTAGTACTGTGGAAATTCAGCTGGACTTTTGGATAATTCTTGCAGAAATGTTTCAGGGACTTAGGACCCCTCTTCCCATTGAAAATTGGCAGGACATGCATTTTTGCAAAATATTGTCCCATGCTCCAAGGTCCCTTTATGAGATTTTTAAAATCCTGCCCAAAGTAACTTGATCAAGGAAACAGGGAGAGGCAATATCACAGCCAGAGTGGGTTGTTCTAGGAGCTCAGTCATCTGCTTAGCCCAACCGACTGATGCTTCGGCAACCAAGTCACAAGGTAAAATAGCCCTATAACCTGAACAGGCTTCTAGAAGCCCCATTATAGAATAGAAACAGATTGGTCAAGCACCAGTGCAAGGATGAATTTGGACCTCTGCCTGCCACTGGGGTTAAAGCTCAAAAGACAGCAGGGAGCTAGAAAGATGACTGGCTTATGAAGCCATCAACAATAGACAAAAGTTGTGCCCCTTTTGATCCCTCTTGTTGGACATAGTATGAAAGAGCTTTAGAAGAAGGAGTGACTCAGTGATCAGGATGATCAGCCAGAGCTATAGGGGACCAGAGTTCAATTACTTTCTCTGCCACAGACCCCATACATGATTTTGGGCAAGTCACCCAGTCTCTGTACCTCAGTTTCCTTACCAGAAAATTGGAGAAATAGCCCTGCCCTGCCACATAAGCCTGTTTTGAGGTGCTACAATATAACAGAGGGGTGGTAGCACATACAGAAAGAAGCCCTTGCCTGTGGGTGATAAAGGAACAAGTTTATGTCTTCTTCCTATGGTTTAGGTTGCTTTCATCTTTTAAAAACTGCCAATATAATGGTGATTATTTATATACACTGAGCACCTGGGATATCAAATGGGATAGAGGCCCCAGTATTCTGTCTCCTGTACAAACACTTGACAAGAGGGCTTGTGCCCTTGACAACTTCTAAACCAAACAGACAAATGGGGAACAGAGAGAAAAGGCAAGATCACCCAGCAAGCTGGTAGCAGAGCTGGGAAGAGGTCCCAGGCCTCCCAACGCATACCTCTGCCACTTGCTATGCTTGCCAATAGGGTTATATCTGTTGTAAGAGTCATACATCCAACATGCCTCTCCTCTCATCTCCATCAGCACTTAAGGGACACAAATCCTTATAAAATGCCCCAGAAGACAACCATTTGAGTGTTTTTTCCCTCTCCCCAAGCCTGTACAGAGACACAATTGCACCTCTAAAGCAAGCAATAAAACAAATGAGAATACTGGGTGGGGAATCTCAAGCATAAATCTGTGGATTTTTCTACATTATATTTTATTCCCTTTCATCCTTGTATTTTTTATGTTTAATAACACGCTGAGGCAGAGTAATCAATCTTGAGTGAAAAGATCAGCCTTTCCTAAAGTAGATTTTGCTATATAATACTTGCTGTCCTGGTAGATTCTCCCTTTCTCTAACAAATTAAGCAAGAGTCCACCTCAATTTTCCCCCAGGAAATTATTCCTTGGGGTCCAATTTTGAAATAGGCCTCAACCAAAAATACTTTTTTGGGGAGCAATGAAAATACCAACATCCACATCTTTGCATCTGCACAAGATTAAAGCCACCAACACTCCCACTGGGCACCTAAGTAGGAGTTAGGTGCCTAAATGCCTTCTTAGGTCTGGCCCCTTGGTTACAGGGACAGAAGTTTGACTTGTAGGTTTAGATTTTCATTAGTCAGAGTGGAAGGTTTTCAGAGGGACAAGTGACTCTTAGGATCCTAAGAAACCAATAGGAATTAGGCACCTAGCTGGCATTTTTGTGTATATGGCAAATCTTCCCTAGCACCTACAACTGGCATAAGAGTTCCCTAAGCACTCAAGACCCTGCATGCTTCCACTACCCTCATTTCTTGCAAAAGATCAGCCTCTAAAAATGGTACCTACCATTCATTCCAAGAACACCCATTACTTAATGGGATGGATGGACTCCCTCATCAAACACATATACTAACCTCTAACTATGGGTCCATATCCCTTCCCCAGCCACAAATAAACTCAATAGCAGAGTAAAGAACAGAACACAGAAATCTTGCTGACAAGTCCTCTGAATTTGCCACTTAGCAACACTCCTGTCTGTTTGGTCGAGCTGTCCTCTAAGCAGCTGTCTTATCAAGAATCAGCAACAGCAAGGCATGAAGACTGGGAGAGGAACTGGATTATCTGTGTAGTAGGGCTGTGTGAAACGGCACTGTTCCATTTTGACTTGAGTTTCAAGGTTTGGACAGAACAGCATTTTGTTTCAAATTTCATTTTGAGTCAAAACAGCTGGTCCATTTTGCTTCATCGAAACACTGAGGCTGTTTTGACACTTCACCCATTAGCTATAATGGGGAAGCTCGAAACAGCCCCACTTATCTGGCAGGCAGATCAGGGCCCAACCCCAGGAGGGCTGCCAGGGCTGTGTCAGTCCTCCCAGGACTGAGGGCCCCTGATCTCCCTGCCAGATCAGGGAGGGAAACCAGTGCTGTCACCTGGGACCGGGGAAGAGAACTGAGCCCAATTGCCCAGTTCCCCTCCCCAGTGCTAGATCCGGCTGGGGAAAGGAAATCAGCCCAGCTGGGCTGAGTTCCCATCCCCAGCACTACAATTGGGCTGGGCAAAGGAAGTCAGTCCAGCTGGCCTGCGTTCCCCACCCCAGCATGACCATCAGGCTGGGGAGATGTTTCCCCAGTGCGATGGTCAGACTTGGGCTGGGAACTCAGCCCAGCTGGGCTGAGTTTGTTTTCCCAGCCCAATTGCCAGGCTGAGGCTGGGAACTCAGCCCAGCTGGACTGGCTTCCTTTCCCCAGCCTGATTGTAGCACTGAGGATGGGAACTCAGCCCAGATGGGCTGACTTCCTTTCCCCAACCCGATGGTCATGCTGGGGAGGGGAACTCACGATGGCCGCATTGGGCTACTCGCGATGGTCGCACTGGGGAGGGGAACTCAGCCCAGCTGGGCTGAGTTTGTTTCCCCAGCCTGATCATCAGATTGGGGTTGAGAACTCAGCCCAGCTGAGCTGAGTTGCCTTCCCCAGCCCAATTATAGGGCTGGGGAGGGAAACTGAGTGATCCCTTCTCCAGCCCGATTGCAGTGCTGGGGAGGGGAACAGAGCCAGGACTCAGTTTTCTTCCCTTGCACTGTGATAGGCTTCCCGCACCCCAGCCATGGGAGGTGGGGACAGCCAGGCACCACCCCCTGCCTGGCTGAGCCTGGAGCTGCTGGGAGCTCAGCCCTGTTTCTCCCCCATCTCCCACCACCTGGCTGCTGACTGCTTTGAAACTCGAAATGTTTTGAAAGTTTCAAAATGTTTCGACTAGCCTCATTTTGTTTCAAGGCTGTTTTGAAGCCCTTCATTTCATTTCGGCTTTGCTATTTCAAGCTTGAAATGAGTCAAAACAGTGTTGAAACAAAACAGCCAGCAAAATTTCACACAGCCCTACTGTGTAGTATGGCAGTGACATGACATAAGAACTCTGCCTTTGTACATCTTAGAAAAGTGCAAATGAGACTCCATCCCTGGAAGGCTCAGCAAACCATTTAGCAAAGAAAATTAAACTCTAGATTTCCCCTTGATAGATTCCCTTGCTCAGCAACCTGCCATAACTCTCTATTCCCTCACCCCCCGCTCCCCTCCACTTCTCCACCACCACCCATCATGGAATATGATATCTTGTACACTTTAACACTTAGAGACTAAATTAGGTCTCCAGGGGACACTTCATTCTTAAATTTAATTTAAATATTCATTAGATGGCAAACTTCTACCTATACCCATGCTTCTCAGTGGGTGCAGGACAGATTGTTGAAATGACAATCATACATAAGCTATTAATGCCTTGCTGTTGGGTTCCAGAACAGTATGGTGTCTCCATTTCCCCCACCTGCTCAGCACACTGTAATAGTTCATAGTTGCCAGTACACATCAAGTGAGAGAGAAGACAGTATAAACTGAACATGAACAAAAACAAAAGTCTGACCTTCCCGAATCTGAAGCCAATGCCATACGCTGCTAAAGCCGCTCACAATATATTCCCCCCACCTGCCTCCATTCAGCAGTCTAGGTGGATTGTATGTCTCCACTTTATCTCCATGGAAACAAGGGCCTGGGTGCTGCTGCTCATTAGGGTCTGTCCATTATGAGCTGAAGGCATGAATTTGACTGAGAGCATGGTTTTGTATAAGGCTTAGATGCCTCCAGGGTACCTAACAAAGTAGCATGTTAATACAAGGGCGGCCTTAACTTTCTGACACGAGTCCTTCCCATGGTGAGGTGCTGCTGTTGGGCTGAGCATTAGTGCCTGGGAGACTTGAGGGCTATAACAAGGGCTATAACGGTCTACATCTCTCAGATAGGAATGATTTCTTTGTCCCATTTTCCCAAGAACCCCCCTCAGCCTAGCATTGCATTGAGTAGACAGGACCTTGGAGTAAAATTCAAAAGTACTGGCTTTCATTTCCATCTTGGGGCTGTACCGCTAACCTGGTGCATGGCCTCAGACAAGTCACTCTGATCCCACTCCCTCTGTCTGCCTCATCTATTCAGCCTTTAAAATCTTCAGGGCAGAGACTGTCTCTTGCTCTGCTTGTAGACAGCATAGTTCAATGGACTCCCAATCTTCTTTGTGATCTGCAGGATCTAAAGCAGCTGGAGACTGGCTGCTGACTTCACATAGCAGGCAATTTGTATGTCTCCGCTCTGAAGTGAGCGGGCTCTCATGTTATAATACAACTTTTGCTAAGTTGTATTATAACACATACTATCTCTAGTGGGGGCCAATAGAAAACTCCAAGTGATCTTACTGTGTGCTGAAAGCCCTCCCCTACCACTAGATTTAATGGAAACTTCATTGGGCCCTTGATTAGAAACTTGTATTTTTATCTGTGCTTAGGTAAAGGGATCCATCCTCACCAGAAAAGGGACATTCTTAAGACAGCTAAGTAAAGAAGTTCCAAGGAATCAGCAGCAATTGCAAGGGCAGCACTGCTACGGTGGGTCTGAGCCCCTACATTCCAGATGGGTTTGGGGAAGTGATTGGGCTCCCAAATGGACAGGGTAGTGGCCAAGCCGTGACCCTAACCAGGTGAACCACCAGGAGTCGTGTATATAGCTGGAGCACTAGCATAACTAGATCCTTGAGCACCCTGAGCAACCGCAGCATATGGTTCAACATTGGTGGCCAGGTTACAGTATAGCTGCCACTGTACCTCCTTCCAGTCCCCCAAGATCAACCCCCAGGGCTGGTGTCCTGGTGCCCCTCTTCCCCTTTGTTATACTACTGGCTGGAGGGTGGCAATTTGTTTCCAAAACAGTGAACAAGCCAAATTAGCTGCTTTCCCTGCTGCTCTTCATGTACAACTCCACATCTCTCCAAGGTTTGACAAGAAATGCGCTGCTCCTCTTAGTGCAGCTTTCTAGGCTCTCTGAAAACAGTGATTTTCATGACTAAATGGATAGGAGAGAGTTGCAGAACATGATGTCAGTTTGCTAAGTGCTTCATCTCAGAGTTACACATACAATTATTTTCCCTGAAAAAATCAAAGGCAATCCATCAATTACTGTCTTTTTTACCTACCTGCTTTTCTATTATTTTGTACTTTTAAAATATTGTATGTATTAACTACATGGAATTTACAGCACACACATTGATTTTCCATTAATCTTGCTTTAGTTGAGTCTGAAAAGTCATGCCACTTATTTCTGCTTCAAGTCAAGCATGGACAGTTGTTAACAGTACAATCAGAAACTGTAACAGTTGTCAGTGAACAGTGTTTAAGGTCCTGGGCTGCTCAGTGCATTTAGAAGCAAAAATGGCCTCCTATGTTCTATGAAAAACAAACACTGGAAGAAAACATTCAGAGCCACACATTTGAGTGTGGGCATCTAACCATGATGCCACTCATACAAACAAACAGCCACTCAGCCCTACAAGCTTGCAACGGAGTGGACAAAATGGGCAATCATGCAAGCCAGCAGTTGAAACTCAGCTGTCTTTACTCTTAGGCTGTGCAGGAGAGCCTTTGTGTAAATGAGAAATAGACTTACCAGTTTAGGGCATGTAAAAGGATGCAACATGATGGAGGGCTGAAGCACTGATTCAATCAGAAGACTTCCATCTCTCATAGTGTCTTCCTATGTGACCTTGAGGAATCATTTAGCCTCTTTGTACAACATTTCCCCACTCTGTAACATGGGAACAACATACATCTACCTTTGCAAAGCACACTGAGCTCTTCCCCGCAAAAAGCACCCGATTAGTATTCAAATAGCATTAAGTTCCAATTTGCACACACATTTTTCAGGTGAAAGATAAATATACCGTTTAAAAGAAAATTGTGGTAAATATTTAGATGTAAGGAATCACAGTTGGAGCTTTTTACTCCTGAAGACCTAGGCCAAATTTGGTCTTAGTGGCAGAAATTGATCTTATGGCTGCCTCTTGGGAAAATGGTTTTCCACATTCTGGAAGCACCACAGAATTTAGGACTGTTGTACAATGAACAGAAAGCAAAATGCAAAAGGTTTCATCAAGGTGGTGGTGTACATCAGCAAAGATACATGTGGGGAACAGGCTGGAAAGAGCAGAACACTACAACTCAGGAGTGGCGTGGGTTTACAGCTGTGTGTCCTGGAGGATTTGGGGGAGTGCAAGGTGGCGTAGCAAAGAGAACTGCAAGTCAGCAAAACTGTGAACAGTGTTACTAGTTGGAAGCAAAGGTGCATTGGCAAAGCTGACAGGAGCAAGAACTGCAGGCCAGGACTTAAATCCATTAGCAGAAGCATGTGAGAGCACTCAGCTCTAGAGTGCTGAGGTCTAGGAAAGTGGCACACGAATAGAGATGCATGACAGATAAATCAAAGGAAGAGCCAAACACACTACTTACTATTAAACAATGTTTGGGAGGCAAATTATATTTCCTAAAGCACAAACATGCTTCCAATACCCAGATAGGGTGGATTCTGCTGCTCCCCACTTTTGGACAGGCTTTCTGGGGCCCCACAGAAAAGACATAGCAGGGAACAGTGTGTGTGTGTTGCGGGGGGAGGTGTCACTTGAATTCTTCCTTGATGATGTGTTTCATATTTCATGGAGCCTGAATGAGCTTCTGTGCCTAACTGCAGGTGCCAATAATTACCACTCATGCTGATAAGTCCGACAGCAGCAGGTACAATGATTATCCTTCCATGCAGGGAGCTGTGAGCAGAGCTCTATAATGGCACGGCTGGATATTAAACGCTCCTTCGTGCAACCCTATTATTTCACACAGTCATTATGACAAATGGGGGCTGGGGGAAAGTGGGGGGAAGATTGCATCTTTCCCCCCTCCCCCCGAGTACTGAAGATTCATTTAGAGGATATTAATTACATTTGCATATGCCTGAAAAACAGTAGAAGAATGAACAGCCATTGAGGCAGAGCACTGACAGCAGCAGGGCTCTACAAGCTAACAGCTGAAAGTTACCAAGTAGGTTTTAGCTTCTTTGCAGGGAGTGGGAGTTAAGCAACAGGAAAAGTTCTGCTGAATGGTGTAAATCAGGCCCCTTCAGATTGTACATGAATATACGGAGGGACAGAGCTGAGGCTCGGTTGTGTATGTGCAAAAAAGCTGTACCCAGGAAGAAAATCTACTCAACCCCTGACAGCAGCCTGCCTGCAAAAGACACTGACAGGGAAAAAGAAAACAGTACCAGAGGTGCAAAACAGGAATACACTTTGGAACTGAACTCAGGCATCCTCTTTACAGATATAACATATGATCCCCTCAAACTCTTCATTCAGGGGAGGGAAATGAGACCATACCACCCCTTTTGCTTCTGAGGAGCCTGTTGTCCCTTACGGCTCATCTGCACTGCTTCTGTGTCACTCCCAGGAATGCTGCCATGAAGCACATCTTACACACTCGCTTCTTCTTGGCACATACCAAATCATGGAGTTGAGGCAACACAACCACCTTCAAGCAGCCCTGGGTACATGCTAATAAGAACCTCCAAAACCTCATGCGAGTGGGCCTCTGGATGCATCCTCAAGGCTGCTCCAAAGTGGCTATGTTGCCTCATTTGCAGCAACTGGCACATATTGAGTAGAAGCAAGTGGTCTGGGCGTACTTCACAGTGGCACAGCCTGCGTGTGTAGTGACAATCCATTTGTGATGCCGGCAGGTCCTTCCACAAGTGGTAGGTTCTTTGTATCCAGTGTGAAAGCAATGTGCATTGATTCACCAATGGGAACTGAGGATCCTTGGCTCTCCCAATCATAAACTGGGCCCTGCAGAAATTTGGAAATGTTTGGTCACTGTCTAACCTGTTCTTAAAAATTGTGGGAAAAAGTCCTCACGCACAACTATTGGGCATAATGCCTGAAAAGAACAGCCTTTAACTAGCCTCAGGTAAATTGACAAGGTCACTGTCAATGCCACTCCAAGGACAGGAAGTAGTTTGTTAAAATATGCTCAGGAGGTCCAGGAGGTCCACAGTCTGTGCCAGTGTCACTATGGGGTAAAATTCCTTCCTGATCCCAAATGTGGTGATTAATCTGACCCCAGGGAAAGGAGCAAGAGCCTCTAGCTGGAAGTCTCCGAGTTTTCTAAATCTGAGTAGAAGCATTAGTGCACCCCTTTCAAACACTCAGTAGAAATTTGTACTCTCCACTTTCTGAATTTATTTATATATATAAATAACGTTGGAATTGGCCACAGCTCTCAAATATTGGCTTAGACTGCAAGTTAAAATTATCTTACTGGCTTCCCATCCTACTCAATCACTTAAGCAAATAAAAGTCCCCACCTGGTTTGGCAGGCTGGGCTCCCAAGAAAACTTGGACTGGAAAAGCAAGAAAATATTGTATCTCAGAAGAAGGGCTATTAGCATAAAGGAAATGGGGAAACACCTACCTACATCACCTCTTTCAGCAGGTAGTGATATTAATCTTTTGTTTTCAACAGCAATAGCATAATTTTCAAAGTTAAAAATAAAACCAACACATTCCCACAAGAAGCCATCTAGTCCTTCTTTATCCTTTTGTTTAAGAAAACTTCATCTTCCAAAAGAGAAGAAAGCAATTAGTGAATGCAAAATGCACGCCTCATTTGCTAGCATAATTACTGCAGTTGTGTGTGCAAATTGAGTAGTTTGGTGTACAAATGAATGGTTCTGTCTCTAGCAGATCAGGAAGACTGTAAGGGAAGGCTAGATACTTTCAGGCTAGAAATTGGGGTATGTTTTTTGTTTGTTTTTAACCAGGGGTGTAATTAACTGTTGGAGCATGTTAACAAAGAATGTGGTATGTTGTGTGTCACTTGAAATCTTTAACTCTAGAGTGGATGTCTCTAAAAAGACACAGCTACTTCTGCTGCCCAATAAAGCCTAACCGAATGCAAATCTCAGCTTTGTGCAGAAGGTCAGACTGGATGATTAAGGATGACTGGCCTTAAAACCTTTAAATTGAGGCATTGGCCAGCACCCTTGTAGATTTCCAATAGGTATGTGCAGTCACTACCAGCATTCAGTGATTGGGTATGTCTACTTTGCATGCATAAAAGTGTTGAGAGCAAAGACCCACCCTCTGCAGAGTGATGTCAGCTCCCTGCAGAGGCCCTGGAGTAGAGTGCTGTGTGCACACGCATGTGCTGAGTGCAGAGCCTGAGTGAATGGGGTGCACTACCCATATAAAAGGGGGCTTTGATTGACTGGTTGGGGTGTGTGAGAGACTGTGGGTGTGTGGTGTGGCTAGACCGAGAGCTTGACTGAGAGGTCTGTGTGCGTTTTTGGGGTGTGGAGAGGCTCTGAGAGATTGAAGGAAGGTGTTTGGTGAGGGAATTGGTGGTTGCATTGCTAGGGTGAGAGACTGGAGCAAGTGTTTGGATAGAATGACTGGTTTCTTTGGCTGGTGCACCTTGGAGACACGCCGTGCTAGATTTCAGTGACCTGTGAGGCTCCATCAATCTCCTCCCTCCATTGCGGTGAACTTTCACTGGAGGTAGCTCGGGTTGGCTCCCCAGGTTTCTTTCCTTCTGGGTGTGTGTATCACATAAAGCAGCGGCCCGCTACTTCCTATTGTAAGTATCACCCATTCCTTTTCTCCCTCACTCTTGACCGGGTTGTGGGTTACTCCTCCTTGTTTGTGAGGGGAAGGTAAGCCCTACTGAGCAGGTGCCTGAGGAGCAAACCACGCTGGGGAGAACAGAGGCAGGGACAGGAGCCTAATAGAGTTTCCCCTCTCCCTCAATAAAGTCTACCCCATCCTTGAGTAAATATTATATTGTTGTATTGGTAAGGGTCATTGTGGGAACTGGATGTGTATATGTGTTGCTTACTTACCGGTTGTTTGTTGTGATTTAATAAACTGTTTTATTCATATACCTTTAGCAATTCTCTTAACGATTATTAATTAAAACTGGTGATAAATATGGACAGGGCAAAGACCCACCCTACCTTCTGGGGAGAGATCCAAGAGGAAGCAGTTGTTTGGGCCTGCTTTATAATTTGGTTCAAAAGAGTGATTTCCCCCCAACAATAGGTGCACCCCTAACTTGTGCGCCTTTACTCTTACCATGCATGCTGAATAAGGCTAAGAATATTATTCAAACCTGACAGCAATTCAACAGTTAAGAATGAACAGCAAATCTGCTAATATACAGAAGTGTTATGTTCCTTATTATAGCTGTCAGATAAGTTATAATTTAACCTGCATGTAAAAAACAACACTCCCTAGAATGGAGCTAGACTTGATCTCTCTCTATTTTTTTGACATATTATTGTTGGAATTCATGCCAAGCTTCATCTCAGTTTTCAGTAGAAAATTTGATATACCCAGTGGAGCCAAATACGAGAGAGAGGTATCAAGGAAAATATATTTAGGTGTAGACAAACTACTGAAAGCTCATTTCAGATACCACTCTGCAGGAGTGATATTGGGATGGAGGCTCATCTCTTAAGCAAACAGCTAAAAAGAATGTATTGTTTCCCACATTTCATGAAACGTGTTGACAGGGTCAGTATGCCACATCCTCACTCCAGTGAAACTGCTGATATATACCAGCTGGCACTACGGCATGTTTCATTCACAGAGATTCCCATCTGTGACTTACAGAGAAAATTGGTTAAGAGCTCCAGTTCAGGAGTGGCCAACCCACAGCACCTGTGCCACAAGTGGCGTAGGCAGCCTCTTCGCAAGGCACATGGCAGATCAGGCAGAGTAGAAAGCAGAGCTACAAATCGAGCAGGGGAAGGGGATTGGAGTGATCCACTGGGAGGATGGGGAGCCTAGCTTTGGCATGCCTGCCAAAAAGTTTCATCCCCAGTGCTCTAGTTAGTTTCTCTACCTTGGCCAGAATTGGTGATCAGTGGGAATACTGCCCTGAGAAGGGAGTCAAACTAGCTTATCTCTTGAGATCCCTTCCAGCCCTACTTTTCTACGATTCTTCCCTACTCACTGTTAAAACTTCCCACTTGTCTTCTTTCCTATACGACACAGCTTGGGCTGTGCACTGTAATACTCTAGACTGATTTCCCCCAATATAATCCTTATTGTAGAGAGGACTAATGCAGACAACCAGTTTTAGCCAGGAATAATAACACTCAGTACCCTTGAAAACACACAGGCCAGTCTCAGTCATGATGCTATTTACATGCTGGGTGTAATCTGCTCACCCCAACAAGTGTAAATGGCAAAACAGCAAAGCTTGCACAGATATGAGGGGTCTGGCTTGTTGCACAGCCCCTTATGTCACCATTTACACTTGTGCAAAGTTACCATTCTAATCAGGTAGCAGTTTACACTCACTTTGTACGGGGGTTAATGTCTGTATAAAATAGAGAGCAACAAAGAGTCAAGCCTAGTGATTTTGCTTGGTGGAAGGTGAACACTAGGAGAGACAAACCCATTTCCTGAAGTTTATTTCCAATACCAGTTGGAGCCAAATTCAACCACTGGTGTAATCTAGTATAATTTGTGTCCCCTTCCAGTAGCATAACGGGGGGGAAAGCAACTAGAACAGAGCCGGGCAAAATGGCCAATCCAGCTGGGAGCCAGACTCCATTTCCCAACAGCCCTTGCCACATGGCTGGGGCTGGTCTCCATGGAGACCACAACCACAGCTGCCTGGGATAGCTCAAGGCTGGGGTTGTCAAGGAGACCAGCCACAGCCACTCTGGCAGCACACATGGCAGAGCAGGGCAGGGGGCTGCTCCGGGGCCACTGAGATCTTGCGATGGGGGCAGCTTGCTCTGGAGCTAGAGCAGAGCCACAATCTGTAGCCTGCATGCTCTGGACAGGGGCACACAGGCAGGGGATGGGGGCTCTGCCCCACCTCCTTGCAGCGGTGACAGCCTGGTCTGGAGCTGGGGCAGAGCTGCAATCCCCTGCTTGAGCTGCTCCAGGGCTGGGATCTTGCAGCAGTGACAGCATGGTGCGGAGTCATGATCCACTGCCTGCACCCCACTGCCCAAGTCAGGCTGTGGATCACAGCTCTGCCTTGGCTCTGGACCACGTTGTCACCGCCTCAAGATCCTGACCACATAGCAGCTCCCTACCCAGCCATGTGCCCTCCCAGAGCTACTGTAATTTTCCAAAATGCCTTTAAATTTGAAAGAGCAACAACAAAAATACAATATCAAAAGTTCACAAATGTTACCACCACTTTCCACTACATTTTTTTGCTGAAAAACTTTGACCTAACACAAAATTCCCTTGAAAATTTTGGACTAAGCTTTGTGCAGTGCCTCCTTGCGTTTTTTAAAGCTGTTCTTGAACTTATCAAGAAAGTGGTAAAATTAATAAATATGGGCCAACTGGCCATAGCAGTATTCACTTAGAATGGTGCTGTACATTGAGATAACTAAGGTTGCTTATGGTTGAAATTTGCTTGGTTAATGAGAACTAGTATTGCAATTCAGCCTAAATGAGAACTAATTCTTCACTACCTGCCAGAAGTGCTCCCAAAATGACCTTCACTTTTCTTTTGAGGTTGCAGGCCTCTATTGAGTACCTCTATGAATTGTCTTCCCTAATACTTAGCCTACCCTTTATGTCCACCCCAACATGAGCAGTAGCGCAGTTCCAATTGCTCCGGCTTTTCTCCCAAGAGATGCGCCCAAAGCAGATACCAGCAACGAAATGGTTTTAAAAGTTGTCCAAAAGTCTGATGGAAATGGGCAAAGTTCAACCAGAGTGCAAAACTCAGAAAACATAAGGCCGAAGAAAGTATAGCTTCACTTTTTGGGTAAGGCTTGAGATTGCTCTGTGCTCACAAAAGGGACCTTGGGACACCTATTGAAATAATGACAGATGGTTTAGACTAAATACAGCAATGTGTCAAGACTACTTAGTTATGTTTCTGATTCTGCTGCTAATTCATCAGTTAACCTCAGTATTTCACTTTCTCTCTGTAAAGGGACACTGAAAGGCTTTCAGAATTAGCATAAAGTGTTTGGGGAACTTCAAATACTCCAAGGGAAAAGCAGACTTAAACCAGCCCCACAAGAGGGTCTGGACTTTTAATAAGTCAGTCCAGCACACAGTTGTTTCATAGACACATGCATTGCTGCTGCAGGTGCTGTATAAACCTCCACAGGTTTGCACAAGGGCTTTGGTCCAGATCCCAAGTCTTCTGATGTCAACACATGTCTTTCCACCGGCTTTAATGGGCTTTAGGAGCCTGCAGGCTGTCTTCCCTGTTCAGGTTCATTTAATAGCCTTAAACAGGGATTAGGGCAAGCAAGGAGTTTTTCCTGCAGCATTTGCCTAGCACTAGAGAAGAAGTCACAGTGCACTACGTGCAGCCCATGAACAATTCAGTGTCCCAACCACTGTCCAGCAGCAGAAACAATTGAAATGTGGTTTCCACATAACAGAAAATTTGCACCTTTTAAAAATAGAAACTGGAGAGCTGGGAAGACAGAGGAATCACCATCTGAGCTTCTTCAGAGGAATAAAGCAAGCCTCTGTTTAGTGCCAAAGGATGGAGAAAAATCATCAACAAAGAGGCAAGCTGAAAGCAAGATCTTAGCATGAAAAGTGTTATAGACAACTGAATCCCATGCTCTTTGAGCAAAGCAGTTGGCAAGTGGAAGCACAGACAAACAGTCTCTGGAGAGAAACTTGAGCTAGTTTCTTTCTGGTCTCCCAGATCCCCTCACCCCCTACTTCTGGTTTGTGGGGGGGTTTTGGAGCTGGTTAGCCAGAGGCAGAGCACAGGAGAAGGATATCATGCTGGAAATGGGACCTGGAGGAACAATAAAGGCTGGAATGATCTTACACTTGTACTCCTGCTATTACATCAGTACTGCTGGGACTTTTAACCTTCTGCTGTAGCTTTATTTACCTGCCTGCTCTATCCCAAGCTCTTCATCTTCCTCAATAACCCTGAGTCCCACTAGGCAAGTGGAAAAAATCTGCAAAGTGAATACCTGCACTTCAGCTAGAATGAATCTGTCCACCCCTGCTTTTAGTGAAGCTGCTGCAGATTCACATGACACAGGAAAAGAGCTTGAAAGCAGAAACACATCCTCAGAGTTTGAAAGAAGAATGAATGTGAATCCACATATCTGAACTTTCTTCTGCTTATACCCAATATCACAGTGCCACTGGAATAATAAAACCTTGTTCTTGCATAGTACCTTTCCTCTACTGATTTCCAAATGCTTCACAAAAGAGGCCTCTATTCCCATTTCATAGATGGGGAAACTAGGGCACAAGGCAATGATGAGACACATGCAACATCCCCCTACAAACTCGTAGCAGAGACAAGAACAGGACCCAGATCTTCCCCAGTCCCAGCCCAGCACTCCATTGCTTCCCTGTAGAGAAGGAGAGGCATTACTCTGCTTCAGAACAGAGCTTTAAGCTGCTCTTGTGGCTAGAACAATGAAAGCTTCTCTTCCAGCTTGAGTCAGCAGTAATCCCTCCTTAAGCAAGGCTGTATCCCCCCAGGTTAGTGTGTCTCAGAAGGGCCATTCATACTTAGGGTTCCTAGAAACTGCCATCTTTCCCACAAGCCTAATTTCCAGTTCCTGTTTAAATGCAGCCAGTCACTCTTCAGAGCAGCAGCTCTACCACTTGCACACAAGTGATGTATTAAGCTAACTGTACCTTAACCAGACTGAGGGCTAGTACAAAGCTCCTGTTTAGATAAGGCCTAAAACTGCAGCGTAAGCTTTTCAAGGCACCACTATTCCACACAAAGCATCCTGCCCTCTTTTCCATGCTGTAAAGCAAATAAGCCAAGTCCAGGGGCATAAATAAACTACTAAGAATGCACAATGGGTCAGGTGATGCAGACCTGCAAGACTCATCTGTACAACTCTGTGGCTCTGCACAGAGCCCAAATGTACCACCTTCAACTAGCCTGCAACAACCACAGGGGACTTTACACCTGCTCCAGGTGTCTGGCCCCACCCCATCTTCAGGCCACACCCCCTTTCCTCCACTATTCTTACAGCAGGTGGGGCAGGTGATCTCAAAGCTCTGTACATCAACTGTATCCAAGTGGAGGCTCATGCTCACTAAGGGTTGGCTGCACCAATTATGCTCACTCAGGGCTGGCTGACCCAGCAACACAAAGTGGCTACCACACACCAGAGAGCCAGGTTCCATAAATCATCATCAGAACAATAAAAAGACAAAGCCAGAAAAGCTTGGACGAATTAAGTGGCCTCCTATCTGAACACTCTTGCATTTTTTATTATGATATTTATTTAAAGAAAGCAACCCGTTAAGTTAGCAGCATGCAGTGTCTCATTAAATGTGTTGGGCTGGGGGGTGTGCCGAGCTGCTGCTGATGTGCTATCTTCTTGTCACATTATTACATTTCTTCTCTAGCAGCCTGCTGCCCTCCCTCCCATCATCTCCTCCGACTCTCAATCTTACTTTATTTTCACACTCCGTGCATCCTCAGCTCTTTTTCCCTTATTGTATTCCAGCCCTGGTGCCCCCATCAATAGTTGTGCTGTGGCATATATTACAGCCAGCCTCCTGTGTTTAAAACTCTCACAGCAATTGGAAGCAGAAAGTGTAATCTCAGTGCTGAGCCCCTCAAATTAGCTCCTAAATCCTGTGGCAGCCATCTGTCCTGGTGTGGTGCAGTGACAGAGACATATGGGGATTGACCAGCTGACCCCACGCTCTTCAGTGCCTGGTATCTGCAGCAGAAGGCAATATTGGGCAAAGGCTGGAGTCTAAATGCTTGATTGTTCTGGGGCTTCTGTTATATCCCAGAGATCAGAATATACACAACTAAAGTACTCAGCTATAATTCTTGCCTGAAATCTTTATTGAGCGCACAAGCAGCTGCCACCTTTCGTATGCATGGTGCCTGTGCCAGCTATCGGTATGCAGCGTTAATTCCCTCCCCTCCCTTCCCCCCTCCCAACTATTGAACTGGAATTTTACCACTTGGTCGCTGATTGCTTCACTAGCATTATTGCCTATTTAAACAGCAGATTAGCCTATTTCA
>NW_005842114.1:1888081-1894584 GCF_000455745.1 Alligator sinensis | reverse complement strand
CAGGAAACTGCAAAGGTTTTTGATGTTAGTTCTTCCATTTAGAAAGCTAATCTGACTTCCGTTGGGAGCAAAGGATTCCAAGAGAAAATTTCCCCGCAGCCATCCTGCCTTGTGCTGCGTGTGATCTCATTAGAGGCAGGCAGCATCAAGCTGGATGGGATGCAGACCTGGAGGAACAAAGTGGCCCAGCATGAAACAGCATTGATAATTTAGCAGATTGGTGCCAAAACGGCTCGAAAAGATGAGCCTTTTGCCACAGCCTGGGTCTAGCAAAGAAGGCTGGGCAAGTTGGTCTGGATTAAGAGACCAGTGTCAACTTTCCTGTTCTTCCACAGACTTCCTGTAGGAAGACCTACAGGTATATCTCTAGTGCATTCAAAGCAGTAATTATGTATTAGGGACCAAGAGCAGTGAAGCAATGATCATAGGGATTTCCACATGGATTATCCACCCATGGTCCCGCATGGTCTTTTGCAACCTGCCCTGAAAGCTGGGCTGCTGCAGTATCATTGTCACTGGTGCCCAGGCTGGCTTGAGTACATAATACCTCAGCTGCAGTCAAGATACAGCCTTAGTCTTTCCCCTAACTCTATTCCCCATGTATAAACTGCTTCTCCCAGGGGTGTTGTGAGGACATGCCTGTTAAAGCCTGTGAGACTTATAGACACGATGGCAGAAGGGCAAGTAAATACTCTGTCTAGAACAAGGGGGCTCTGTGCTACTAGAAGGGGGCATGATCACAGAGGCATGAAAGACCTTGTAATTAATGTAAAAGCACAAGGACACATCTACACTGTTTCTGTAGTGTGGTTGGGGAGCACTGCTCTCAAGCACACCTCCAGTGAGGGACATGGAACACTTCTGTAGCATCCCAAGGGTGAAAGCCCCACTGCCTTGAATCCTCCTTTACACCAACGTGTCAAACTGGATCCTGCCTCACCTCCAGCAGGGAAGTGAGCAGCAGTGGCATTAACTGCCACAGGTTCCTGAGCTGCAGGGTGTAATGCACTGGTTACCCACCCTTCTGCTGCTGACATGCATCCCCAACAGGTCTCCATACCCTGGAAGTCAGCAGTGGTGCCTTTACCCCCACTTGCACCACCCCAAATACCTGGCCCATCCAGCAGCTGCAAGGGCTGGATGATACAGCACCACAGGACCTATCTTTACCTCAACGTGCAAAGCAGGCTGAGAACCCTACCAAGTTAAAATCCCCCACAGCTTCTCACCAGAGACAGGATTCACCCTCCCCCTGCAGATATCTAACACTGGCATTTATCAAAGGAGTTGGATCCCACTGGGACTTGGGTGTGTCACTCCTTCATTCCATCCAGGAAGAGCACACACCAACTGCAGAGACTTCCTCAGCCTGATGAAGGGTTTTTGAACCCAAAAGCTTGCCAAAAAATGTTTTCCAACTATTTAAGTTGGTCTAATAAAAGATATCAGATTCACCCAAAGACCTTCGTCTGCCATACTCTTTCAGGCTCTTTTGAAACTTTTATACACGACTCAATGGCAGGTGAAACCAGGCCCGCAACCTTTCCAGCAGCAACCAATAAAAACAGGGACAGTTGGCAAACCAGGTGCTCCAAGGACCTGGGTGAGAACCTCTGTCATTGTATAACAGTGAGAGCAGTGATTCTGCATGCAGGGCTGGGGAGCGGGAAGCAGAAGGGATTGAGGTGACAAAGCAGTCTGGGGCCTCTGGGCTCAGACACCTTTTATTAAACTGACATTTTCAGATGATTTGTTTGGAAAAGATTAAAAAAGAAAGCGAGAGAAGGGGAAAGAGAATAGAAACCACATGGGGAAAAAAACATGCAGGCCTATTCAAATATGCATATAAAAGCCCCTGTCCTCCAGACACCTTTGCTTTGGCTGGTTTGTCTTCATTCTGATGATCGTTTTCACTTTTAACAAGCTCTACTCTTTCAGATTTATTCTCTCTTTCAGTTTCCAGGCCCCGTGAAACTCATCCATAATAAGCAGCTATTATATTTCAGGCTCCATATTAGAAATAAAACAATCCAACCCTTCCACCCTATCAAAACAAAACAAAAAAATCCTCCGGGCATTTAACAAAACAGCTTTAATGGCAGGGACTGTTTTCACTGCAGGCCTCTGACCCAGGGAAATTGCTCAGGCACAGCTTGGTGCTGGGAGCCTCTAAGTGAAAGGACAGCAGGGGCATTGCATAGTATGCAGCCCTTTTCAACTAGTACTGACTCCATCTCCCAATAATAACTAGCCTCCTCGTGCTGCCAAACCACCCGAGCAGCGGATTCCATCGGCATGGGGGCTGCTCTTCTTTATTTTCTCCCTTATTGGGAAGTGGGTGTGGCTAGTGTAGACCATGGCCCTCCTCCTTCCTCCCCTCCAGCTAGTATAATAATTCTTCAGACACAAGGGGTGGGTTTCTTTAGCCCTATCTCCTTTCACTCACTCTTTGCTGCACAAATACACTTTCTTTTCAAAAGAGAAAAGATGCTAATATTAGCTGTCCTTCATCTTTAAAGAGACCAAACCCCAGCTTGCTTTATAGTTTAGCACCTAAGTCTGACAGAAAAAACCAGCAAGACAAAGTCAAAGTGCATCTTGTTTTAGGTGTAATATCTTTCTATCTTACCTTGGGAGCAGCTTTCCCAGTGGGAAAGGAAGGACTCACACTTTGTAACTTGAGAGAGATCTTCCATCTCCAGAGAGACTGCATCCTCTCCTCTCACTGTACCTGCTGGTACGGTACATTCTCCCTCTCTCTCTCTCAACACAGACTGAAAATATTCACATACTCTTCAGACTATTCATATCCCCACCCTCTTCAGAAACAGAAATCAATCCTGGTTCAGAACATGCACAGAATGACAGCAATTAATTTCTATTCAGATGGCAACATATCCTTCTCTCAGGCCTTAGCTGACATCCAAAGATACTAAAGCCACCTGTTCTGTTCAATAGAAAGACTAGTCATCTGAAGCAATAAAAGCAGCTAAGCCAGTATCTTGGCATGATACGTTATCTTAGCATGAATATGAATGGACTATAATAAGATTGCATGCCTAATCCACTTTTTTGGTGATAGCTGGGGCACATGAGTTTGAGCCCAGGACGTTTGGTCTTGTACATACTGCCCCTGAAAGGGGTCATTTCACAGCTGTTAAATATGCCACGAGAACAAAGGACCTGTGCCTTCATCAAAGGCTTTTTTCACTTGAGGATCTCAAAGCACTTTTAAAAGCTCTGAGTCATTAACCCTCACTAAATGTGGGGCATATCTACACCACAGACTTAGCATGCCAGACAGCAGTGCCCCTCAACACACTGTACTACCTCAGGTAGATTCCCTCCTGGACTGGAAGTGGTGTAGCCATATTTGCACAGCACTGCAGGCAGATTAACTGGCCCTGCCATTCAGTAGTACTGATTAACCTGCTTGCAGCCCCACACAAACATGGCTACACTGGTTCTGGTTCAGAAGGTACCCCATGCAGAGCAGCACAGCAGGTTTGAGGGTGCCACTGCCTTGCATGGCACATTTGAGATGCAGACACTCTTACACAACTTAAGAGATTTGGATGCCTATTTCCCATTTGAACCAACGGGACAGCTTGTATAAATCTCCTAGGCAACACTGAAAATACCTATCAAATATCACTAGCTCTTGAATGTATCGCAAATAGTGTGCTTGTCACCATCATTATTACTATTCAATAGTCATAACTGTACTAGCGACAAATGGCCCCTACTGAGACTGGAGTCCGTGTATATACAGCACCATACACAGTGTACTCACCAAAACCAGACAGAGCCTCTATACTCTATTGTAAAGCTGTTAATAAAACAACAACAACCATTTTAATGTGAATTCTACAAAAATACCATTCAAAATTGAACCTTAAAAGAGATCGTTATGCTATGTAAATGAGAGAAAAAACCCAACAACAAACAACTCAGGAATGAGATCTCTCATGTTTCAATCCTGCTCCAGGGGATGAGACAGCACAAGGTTTTTATGAATTCTGTGTCCTTCTGGGGAAAAGAACACTAGAAATGCAGGCTGAAGAAAGGGAGCGCAAAGCAAAAATAAAACGAATGCAAATGCACAATCTGCTCTTCCTGCATGACGCATATGGAACAGAACCGCAATCCCAAATGCACACATGAGGAAGATTTTGCCTACCCCAATGGGGTGGGATGAACGATCAGTGTAACACCCCAGTGCCCAGGAGCTGGCATGAACTAATCCTGCTTTTGGCTGCACTAGAAATGCTTAGATTCAGGTGACAGAGTTAGAAAGATAAAAAATCAGAAAAGGACTTCTATAAAGACAATCTGGGACTGCATAAGCATTTGACCACATGTGGAGTTATTCAGAAAGAATAGGTTATAGTAAATGAAAAAAAAGTGCCCCTTATTCCAAAATAAGAAGTGTCCACACTGTAATTATTTAACTGTGTCTGAATAACTCCATGTATAAAGAAGTTCCAAAAGCAAATGGTCTTAACACCCTAAACTCCTTAAGACTCCACCAATGCCCAACTTGGGAATTTGTATCCTTAAATGCCAATATAAACATTTAATGGAGATTCTTGGAGCCCTGTGCTTGAAAATTGCACTCCCTGAGTGAAACCTTAACTGATGCAACTTCCATTCAAGGGATCCCAAGATGATGGCAAACTAACCTACCACCAGCTTCCAGAGGAAGAGAGAGAGAAAATGAGGAGAAAATAACATTAAAGGCACTATATACTTGCAAGCTTCAAGGAGAGGGAGCCACAGCAGACAAAAGTTCAGGATAAATTACTAATTCAAGGCTTCGGTGGGTTCTGTCTCACAAATTTAAAGGGACAGGTATATAGCGAGTTTGTTAGGAAATATTCTTCTAAAAGGGGCGATGCAACACAGAGATGCCACTCTGTCAAAAAAACAGGAGGGTTTAAAAGCCTTCAGAAGGGCACTGGATCTGGGTGACAGCCTGAGATTTTCACTTGAGCCTCGTGCTGATTACTTCAAAGTGAAGAAAGTTTAGCGGGGCACAATGAGACCGCTAAGAGATTTAGAAAACAAGAGGTGCAAGGAAAACTTGAAGGGGCTGGGTTTCATGTGTCTAGAGACATGATAGTCTTCCATTAGGTAAAGAGCTGTTATAAAGAGGACACTGATCAATTGGTCTCCATGTCCATCACAGGTTAGGACAAGAAATAAGATTAATTTGCATCAAAGGAGATTTAGGCTACACATTATGGATATTACCTTACTCTATGGGTAATGAAAAAGTGGAACAGGCTACCTAAGGAGTGGGAACCTGAGGATGTGGTGGAATCCCCTTCAGTGGAGGTTAAGGACAAATTAGAGAAATGCCTGCCAGCAATGGCATAGGGAGCCTCATGCCCATTCTTTGAGGCAGAACAGACTAAGTGACCCACTGAGGTCCCTTCTAGCTCCCATTTTTATGATTTGTATGTGTCCTTTTTGTTTAGCTATGATAGGTAGATCTTAGGTGACTATATCTGGAAACAGATCTAAACTACTTCAGGTCCTATCTTAGTCTCCTAAGCCAGGTACAATCATTACACTATTACTGGTATAAGTGATTGAAAGCCAGTCTATACCAGTCTGTACCCATAATAGAAGAGAAGTTTGGCGCACAGATGGGGTGGGGAGGGCATGATGTCCATGTCCATGCTAAAGAGCAATATGTGTCTTCCATAATCAAGATGGGAGCAGAAGAGGGGCAAATTGAGGTACTGTGGGTCAGAATACAAGGGGGTCGGGGTGAAAGGGGCTTTGTAGTGGGGGTCTATTATAGGCCGCCACACCAGAAGGATGAACTAGACCAGGAATTCTCAAGGCAGCTCTCAGAGGCAGTACACTCAAAGGGCATGGTTGTCATGGGTGACCTAAACTACCCTGACATCCACTGTGAGGAGCAATCAGCTAGATCTGATCATTCACATAGGTTCTTAACCTGTATACAGGACCTTCCCCTAACACAGGAGTTATACAGTCCCACTAGGGGAACTGCCTTACTGGACTTGGTGTTTGCTATAGGGGATGACCTGGTGGGAGATCTGCAGATACAGGGTAACCTAGGGGATAGTGACTACCAATTGTTGGAATTCACTATCTGGTGAAAGATGAGAAAGATAACCAGTAGAGCAGAAGTGTTAGACTTCAGAAAAGCTAACTTCAACTAGCACAGGAGATTAGTAATAGGGCTGTGTGAAGCTTTCGGTGGTGATACGATTTGGAGGAGATTTGGCCCTATTCAGTGGCCGAATCTCTGAATCCGAATCAAATCAGGGGACCAACTTACAGGTCCAAATCAATTCAAAGCTCTCCGAATCTTTGGAAAAGATTTGGAGAGCTTTCATGGTTCAAGCAGTCCCCGGGGGCTGCAGCAGGGAGCTGCAGCTGACTCTGAGCTGGTAAGTGCTAGGGGCGGGGGATGGGGAGCTGGGGGAGGGGGAAGGGAATCATGGGGAGACCCCTGCCAGCCCCCC
>NW_005842114.1:1870221-1888066 GCF_000455745.1 Alligator sinensis | reverse complement strand
CTGCCCCCCACTTCCCCATGCTACATGGGGGGCTCTGCACAAGCCCCCCAACCACCCCCCTCACTCCCCCAGCCCCCTCATGGGTGCCCCACCTGGGCCAGCTCTGGCCCTTTAAGAAAAAAAAGCAGGAAAAGCCCTGGGACTCACCACTCCTGCAGTGGCCTCAGGGGCTCATGCAGAGCCCCCCACATGGCACGGGGCAATGGGGGCAGGGGGGATTGCCCCCTGCCGGCAGGAGCAGTGCGTCAGGGTTTTCTCACGTTTCTTTTTTCTTAAAGGCCTGGAGCTGGCCCGGGCAAGACACCCATAGCGGGGACTGGGCATGTGGGGGGGTCAGGGGGCTCGTGCACAGCCCCCCATGCAGCATGGGGAAGTGGGGGGGCAGTGGGGATTGCCCGCCTGCCCGGCAGCGCCCGCTGAGTCAGGACTTTTTTTTAACAAGAGCCGGGAGCTGGGGCAGGCCGGGCAGCCATTGCTGGGCTGGGAGAGGAGTGGGGGATGGGCCTGGCCAGGCTGATTCGGAGATTCAGCAGCAGCCAAATCTCCCAATCAGATTCAGCTGAATCGATTCAGAACAGTGATTCAAATCACCAAATTGAATCACTGCCCCCCAAATCGCCCGAATCCAAATCCACTGCGAATACTAGCCACTTTGCACAGGCCTAATTAGTAATAGAGGCACTGAAGAACAGGAGCATTGATGAGATAGGAGCCCAGGAAGGGTGGTTGTTTCTCAAAGGAATGATCCTTCAGGGGATAGAAGGGAACAATCCCATTGCACATAAAGCAGGGCAGAGGGGCCAGGAAACCTTCTTGGCTGAACAGAGAAATACAGGAAAGCCTAGGGGCAAAAAAGAGGCATACAGACTGTGGAGGAAGCGGGTAGCCACCAAGAAGGAGTATACCTACCAGGCTCGCACTTGCAGGGAGTCAGTTAGAAAGGCCAAAGCAGCAATGGAACTCAGGCTGGCATCAAAAATGAAAGACAACAAAAGGTCCTTCTTCAGGTGTATAGGAAACAAAAAGAAGGTGTACAGCAACACAGGACCCCTACAGGACAGATTAGGGGAACTGGTGACAGATAGGAGTGACAAAGTTGAGCTCTTCAGTGCATTTTTCGCATCCATGTTCCTGAACACAGATATAAACATATCTCCCAGTTGGATTATAGACAAGCACAAGAGTGACACCAACCCACCAACAGTTAGTGCTGACCTAGTGAAGGGACATTTGGAGGGGCTGAATGTGTTTAAGTCAGCAGGCACAGACGATCTTCATCCAAGGGTGCTGAGGGAATTAGCCAATGTCATAGCAGAGCCACTAGTAAAATTGTTTGAGCACTCATGGCACTCAGGACAGGTCCCGGATGACTGGAAAAGGGCCAATGTGGTCTCTATTTTCAAGAAAGGGAGGAAGGAGGATCCGGGTAACTATAGACCAGTTAGTCTCACCTCTATCCTTGGGAAAACCTTTGAAAAATTATTAAGGATCACATTTGTGGAAGTCCAGTGGGGAAAGCAATGCTAAAAGGCAACCAGCATGGATTCATAGCAGGTAGATCCTGGCTGACTAACCTTGTTTCTTTTTATGGCCAGGTCACAAAATGCTTAGATGCAGGACTTGAGGTAGATGTCATTTACTTGGATTTTAAAAAGACCGTTGATACGGTGTCTCATCCTGTTCTTATAAATAAACTACGCAGCTGTGACAGATGATTACATGGTCAGGTGCATGGTAAATTGGCTTATGGGATGCAACCAGAGAGTGGTGGTGGACAGGTCAGTATCGACCTGGAAGGATGTGGGCAGTGGGGTCCCCCAAGTTTTGGTCCTTGGACCACTGCTGTTCAATATCTTAATCAGTGGCTTGGATGAGGGCGTGGAGAGCACTCTGTCCAAATCTGCAGATGACACCAAATTATGGGGCAAAGTAAACACACAGGTGGGGAGGAGACAGATTCAGGCAGATTTGGACAGGTTGGAGAAGTGGGCAGAACAGGATGCAGTTTAACAAAGATAAGTGCAAAGTGCTGTACCTAGGGGGAAAGAATCACCAACACACTTACAGATTGGGAGATTACCTTCCAAGTAGCACAGTGGCAGAAAGGGATCTTGGAGTCATAGCAGACTCCAAGATGAACATGAGTCATCAATATGACAAAGTGATAAGCAATGCTAATTGCACTCTATCATGCATTAGCAAGTGTATCACAAACAGGTCTAAGGAGGTGATACTTCCCCTCTATGCGGCATTGCTAAAGCCACAGCTGGAAAACTGCATCCAGTTTTGGGTACCGCACTTCAAGAAGAATGTGGATAACCTTGAGAGGGTCCAGAGGAGGGCTACTCATATGGTTAGTGGCCTGTAGGTAAGGCCCTACAAGGAGAGACTGAGGGACCTGGATCTTTCAGCGTCCGCAAGAGAAGGCTGAGAGGTGATCTTGTGGCTGTCTATAAATTCATCGGGGGGGCATCAAGGAATGGGAGATACTCTGTTTACCAGGGTGCCCCTTGGGGTAACTAGAAACAATGGCCACAAACTGACAGAGAGCAGATTTAGATTGAACATCAGGAAAAACTTCTTTACAGTAAGGGTTATCAGAATCTGGAATGGGCTTCCGAGGGAGGTGGTGCTCTCCCCTACCTTGGAGGTCTTTAAGAGGAGACTGGACAAGCACCTGGCTGGGGCTATCTGACCCAGTGCTCTTTCCTGCCCAGGGCAGAGGGTAGGTCGACCTACGAAGGTCCCTTCGGACCCTAAAAATCTATGAAATCTATGACTTTAAAGAGGAGGCTGTTTGAAAAAAAAGCAGTGGTAGGTGATCAGCAGAAGTGCAAAAAGGAGCAGAGGGGAACAAAATCTGTGAAATGGGCTGGATGAAGCAGGTGGGTCACTAGGAGTGGCACTAAGTAACGATGACTAAAAGCCTCAGCCAGATTTTACTGTAAGGAGAACATATCAGCAATAAAACATCATGAAGCATCCAGAGCTGAAATGAAGCCCTTTCTAAAATCTTGCTTGAAAGCCACTGTCCTCCTCCTTTTGTGCTTCCTTTTTGATGCCGCATGGCAAGAAGCGTGAGAAAGTGTATTAAGCAAAGGAACCAGAAAGAGGAGGAGGGACAATTATGAAAAAGGAAAATGAGTAATTAAAGAGTGCTGGATGGACACTTTGCAAAATCCCGACATCGTTATTTAGTGGATACAGATGAAATGAAATCAATCAAACTGAAGGCTGGAATTAAAACACACTTTGATGTCTAAAATTAATTTTTTACAGCTGTATCAAAAGAGCCACTCTGGGAAGGAGCACAAGTGACAGCCCCATTTGCCACCACCCCATGCTTGCCAGCTCCCCAGAGGTAGCACCACTATCGCAGAACCCAGGCAAGGGGAGGCAAGAGACCAGGTCAGATTTCAGCCTGCCAGTTGTGAAATATTCCGACTTGGCTCGGGGAACATGGTTGAACAATTACAGATCTCAGTATAATTTTGATGCATCTTTATTTATTATATTTCATCCCTCCATCCCCAGCACTTCACACCATTTTCCTATTTCTTGTAAAAATGCATGAGATTAATTTCCCTTGGATCCCCTCTTTGCATTGCTTTGGAAATTTCTTATTAAGCATTCAGCATTGTGCGAGTATTTTGCTGCCACTCTGCAGCCGACCTCCCTTGGCTTTCCCAGCAGCTGCACTGTCTAGATACCTTTTTCCAAGTCAAGGCACATGCATACATTGGGTGGGTTTTTTATCATAGTTTATGAAACATCTGCTGTCTATAAATTATTTCCTTTGAATGCCATAATCTTTTTAGTTCTGTACTCCAATAAAGAACTTTGAGCAGCACAACTGCAGTGCTATCATCCTAAATTGGCTTTCACTATAAACTGTACCCTCTAACAAAATGTGCAGCTTTCCCCTTTATATTAAAACTCTTTAGACATCCTTGATCTACAAGAAGCAGCAGATGCAGATACAACCAAACACACAAACACTCATGAACTGATGCATCCCTACTCAGATCCATGCACAGACACAATATGCATAGACACAGATTTATCAATGCACAGAAAAACAAGCATCTACAAATGCAGATTCGTAGAGATACACACACACACATACGCACAGATATTCACAAATATACAGGCACATAATTAGATAAGCACATCAAGGCATAAGCTCAGAGTTGCACATACTATGCTGAGATACACACACTATGCACATGCCCCCCAGAAGATATACCCACACAAATATAAAATACAATTGCACACACCCAGATTTAAAAAAATACACTCTAGGCCACTCCACAAACATATCCAGCAAATACATGCAAACAAGAACGGAGAAATTCAGCTGCTCACATGAATACATGCACATCCAAAAGGATGGATGTGTTATTAAAATTTCTTCTGTGAAAATTATGAAAATTAATAAAGAGCATTATAAAAACAAAACAAAATGAATAACCCCATTGTATTCCAATATCAAGGCATTCTCATCTCGCTCTTCTTATTATTTATGGTTTGCTTGTTGGTTTAATTTTTTTTGTTTTGCTTTTCAAAGAGGTGGCAAGAAGCCAGATAAGCCTTTTGGGATTTGAGGATTTTCTCATGCTGCTTATCAAAAAGATTTATATAATTGTAAATACCCAGGGAAATCAATACAGTATTATCACCTCCAACAAGTCAGACGCTCCCTCTTGAGTTGCCTGGTTGCAAGTTTGTTGTGCCTCTGCTCACTATTTTGTGCTTTACTTTCTCCAACTGGGAGTGACAGCAATAATAGGCCTATGCATAACTATCTGCAAGGAAGGGAGGATAGAACAACTAATACAATAGTGTGAAACCAGTGAGTGCCACTGATCTGACTGTGGGGAAAGGGCTAGCTTTCAACTCCTTGATCTTAGGGCCCTGTAGAATATTTTATACCCACGCAAAGCTATTGGCTCTATCAATTGCAGGGAGAGCGTTCCACTTAGTATCAACAGATCCAAGTACAGTAAGTTCAGCCTCACTCCTGGCATGCTTCCTCCCTCCAACATGGTGACCACACTCTACATGATACAGGGCTTAACCAATTTTATGCCACCCAAGGGATTCCCTTGGAGTAGAGACGCAGCTCTCAACCTTTTAAACACTTAAGGAAGGCATCCCTCAAAAATGCTAGTTCTTAGTTTTTGCTTGACTTGTGATGCCCGAATAGAGTGGTTTCTCTCTTGCAAAAAACTCAGGAGCCCAAGAGGTCAGAATGTTTTTGACACTATGGATTTCTATTCAAAACTGTCACAACCCAAAGGGTGTGATTTTTGTTTTTGTGTGTGCTTTGGCACCACTGAATTATTTTCCCGCCAAATTGTAGCTTTCTTTGCAGGGTGCATTTCTTGTTGCAGCACAGAAATTCTCATTGCAAACAGTTCCCGCCATTTGTATTCTAATTCGAGCCCCATTATTGGCTTGCGTTAAATTATTCACATGTGGCGGCTAGCGATTGGCTTGCTAGCCATATAAAAGGCTTGGGTGGTTTCCGCCCAAGTTGGAGAACTCCGAGGAGAATCCCCGTAAGGGAGGACTCCACGAACACCAGGAGGAGGAGACTTCACGCTGTGTGAAGATCTCCAAGCGCTGCGGAACCTATTGGACCCAGTGCATTTAAAGCAGGCAACAGGGGTCTGATCAGCCTCTAGCCTCTCCCCGTCGCCAAGCACAAACCTCGGCGTATCCCTCTCCCTGCGCGCAAAAGAAGGACCCACGGAGCCTAGCAAACTTCGTGTGAGTGAATTGTGAGTGAACAAAAGGATCCACGGAGCCTCGACAACTCCGTGGGAGTGATCGAATATTGTCTGAGTCCTCAAACGAGGATTTAAGCGGAGCTGTGCCTGGGAAACTGTCCAGCCTACACCGCGACCATCTAGGGTGTAAGTAAACAATCTTGAATCAACCATTACACGTCTGTGCCTAATTCCAGTGTGTCGCCTGTTCTCTCCAACCCAACGAGCCCGGGCTGCTGGCCACAGCCCGCGCGGCGCGAAAAAGGGCCCGGATCGCTCCCCGCCGCCCGCACATGGCGACGAGGATGGGATCTGGAGATGGCCTGCACATAAACCTCTACGTTTATCTTGCCAATCACAGGTAGGTGTTTGCACACCTAACAGCATTAATATTGCTTAACATCCTTTAAAGGATCTCATGGCACCCTGGTTGAGAATCACTCCACTGGAGGAATCCCAGACTCCCCTTTAGAATAAACTTTGAATCCCTTTGCACAAAGTAGCAGGAGGTAGGGAGCATGGATTCTTCCCAGTGTCTGCAAATATTCACTCTTGATTCCAAAGGCTGCTCAGTTTGGTGATATTTTTAGTGGTTGTTTAAAAATATTTATGTACTATTCATACTAACATAGGAGGCGTGATCTGTTCTCCACATGCAAAAAATACAGGACACAGACACATGGACAAAACAGTGGTGTGGATGCAAGAGTGAATTATTAAGATACAAGGACAAACTCAATTAATTAAACCCCAATTAGCTTAGAAAATTGCATTTCTCCACTAACCCTAACTTCCCTCAGCCAGGAGCTGTGCTAGTGAATATTCTCTAGAGTCACATTCTTTTTATATTATAAAATTGCTTAGAAGCAATTCAGGCAAGAAGAACACAAGAAATAAAATGAATTAGGAGTCTTTCATCTGGGCCAGGAGTGCAATGACATACAATAAAGAGCCAAACCTTGATGTGCTTGCTCCCAGTGAAACCAGTGAGAGCTTTGCCTGAGCAAAGATTGTCTTATAAAAAAATAACTCCAAAGCAAAAGCCCAGAGAATGAGATCCCTGAAAGTCTATAAATGCATTAGAACTGACAGTGATATTTTATAAATAAAACAATTAACTTGGGGTAGGAGGGGAGGAAAAAAGAAAAATTGTCAATTAGGCTAATCCTTGGGTTATTAGCTAATTCCCAGGTAGATATCAGCTAGGGACTCATTCATTTTCTGTGCCCCAGGAGGCTCTATGCTTGAGAGGAGAGAGAGCCTCTGGTCTCCAGGTGTGGCTTGCAAACCAAGTGTATCCCAATTATCCCAGTTATCAACCTCCTTCCTTTTCTGGGACCCTGCTTTTTTCTGTGCCTCCATTCACAGGCTAACCAGTCTTTGCTGAAGCTCTTTCTAAACCTGTACCTGTCAAACTGGGAGATAGCAGAGAGAGACAATTTAATACAAACTGGGAAAAGGAGACCACCCACAGAGGTGTTGGCAGTAAGGGGAGAGGGGCGAGGGGATGGTGAGCGGCGACTACCCACAGGCGCCACTGGCAGCATCAGCAGCACTTCTTTCAGGGGTGCACCACCAATCTCAGGGGGTGCATGTGCACCCGCGTGCACCCCTTACGCATTGCCCAGAAGTGGTCTGGAAGTACTTCTGGTCCACTTCCGGGTCTGCCACCGAGTGCGCTGAGGGCCCCCCTCTCGGCTCAGCAATTGGCCATGGGGGGACCCTGGGTTCCCCCCCAGACCCAGAAGGCAGCAGTCGCTGAGCCAGAAGGGTGCAGAGGGGCCCCCCTGCGTGGTCCCCCAGTGGACCCAGAAGTAGACTGGAAGTGCTTCTGGTCCCCTTCCGGATCTGCTACTGAGTGCGCTGGGAAGCCACCTCAGCTCCTATGGGATGCTCCATGTGCCCCACTGTCACAGCATTCACGAGCTGCCTGGTACCTTGAGGTATGTAGAAAAAACATTTAAAGCTGTGTCTATGTCCAAATCACCGAATCTTTCTGAATCCCTCTGAATCAATTCAAAAGATTCCGATTTGATTCAGAGAGATTAAAGGGTCTCCTGATTCAATTCAGATTCAGAGATTTGTCCACCAAATCATGCCAAATCTCTGACGAATCAAATCAGGGACCAAAGCTTCGCACAGCCCTAGTAAACATGCACATGGCCAGGAATACAGCCCCAGGCAGCAGTGGAGGGGAGCTCCCCCAGCTGCCTGCAATTAATCTATGGGGGGACAGATTGAGGCCCCCATGGTGAGAGAAGAGTGGGGCAGGCGTTGGGCCTGGGGCTCTGCCCAGCCAGGGTGGTGCACGCAGCCCAGGGCAGGGCGGAGAGGCGGGTGTGGGGTGGCTCCCTGATGCTGTGCACACTTGCAGGGAGAGAGGCATTAGGGGGTATGTGACCCCCAGATTTGTGTGCAGGGTGGAAGTGGATGCAGCCTGCCTGCTGCAGCCCTGCTGCCCTCCTCTTGGGAGCCCTGCTCTGGCCATGCTGCCGTGCCAAGGCACCACCTGCACACCCAGCAGCAGCGGGGGCAGTGGCATGGCAGGATATACCTCACTATGGCAACACAGCTGACAGAGGGTTCTTGGAGGGAGGGAAGTAGGGTGGGGAGCCCCAAGCCCACAGTGGGCAGCCCACATCCACCCCCGTGCCCTCCCCCCACATGGGCTCCGTTCAGCTCTGTCCCAGCCATGCTGTCACGGGGGGACCATCATCTTAGGCCTCCCCTCCCATGGCAAACATAAAAGATGGTGCATATAGGGCATGTGTAGATGAAACGGGAGTTAATGTCAAGCACCGGAAAATTTTAACTTGGCTTTTTTTTGGTGCAGTGAGTTTGTGTTTGCACAACACAGCGTTTGTGTTTGCATGACACAGCGCTGTCAAATTAAGTCTCCTATGTCATTCCCTGCAGATTTCAGTAGGGGGAGCCAAATACCAATCTACCCCCCCGCCCAATGTCTTTCGTAATGTATTACAGCAGAAGGCGCATGTAAACCGGCCTCCCCTGTCCCCACCCCCAGTCTCTCACTGGGAGTCTTCTCTGGGTACGGTCACCCCAAAAACCTTGACACTTGCACCTACCTATGCTTGGTCAGTCAGTCTGGTCTCTCTCCATCAGTACGCGATCCCAAAGACATCATTGCAATCCCCACACCAAAGATAAGCTACATGAATTCTCCCCACCTGTTCCTTTCCCTTCCCATCCCACCATGTTACAAATATATGTGTTTTTTCTTTTATTCACTACATAACTGCTATGATATCACATAATGTTCAGGGTTTAGAGTAGCGGGTGGGTGGGTGTTTGTTTCCGCCCAGTTGAATGGTGATTGCTGTCAATGATATTGGTGGTGGCAACAAGCTGGCGAGCTCTTCTGGCTTTTTTTTTTTTTGTTCTGGTATTTTTGGACTACATTTTCCAGCATTCCCAAGCTCATTGAGCTCTGTACAGTTTCCAATGAGGGTTCCCATTGGAACCCTCCTGTTCCCTGCCCAGGTTCCACTATCAATCTGTTTGTGTGGTGCAACATACGGCTTTTGGAGGTGTGCAGTGAAATGTTTTATAAATGTTTTTTAAATGCTTTTGAAAATGTGGGTTGCTGTTCAGCTTGGTCCCCAACCCACCCAGCCCTCCAAGAGCTATAGCTAACCTTCTCACCCATGTGGGGTCATTCAGATGTAGGTGATGGTGCGTAATGCACCCCCTCCCCAAACCACTGACAGTCTGGAAGCAGCAAACTCCTACCCCTGTCCACGTTTCCTTCCCCTACCCTGACCATCCTCCCCTCCGCCCCCCATCCACAACACCATAAGCCCTTGTATACAGACACATATTTAAAGTGTAAATTAATTTATTTTAACATAAGCAAGAGAAAGAACAAAGCACTCCTAGGTGTTGTTGTCAGCAATATATCCTGCCAGACAATCACGCACAATCATGCATCTCAAGCCAGTCCAGAGAGGTGATACTCCCCTCTATGCAACTTTGGTCAGGCCGCAGTTGGAGTACTGCGTCCAGTACCGGGCGCCGCACTTCAAAAGGGATGTGGCCAGCCTGGAGAGGATTCAGAGGAGGGCCACCTGCTTGGTGAGAGGGCAGCAGGACAGCCCCTACGAGGAGAGACTGAGGGACCTGAATCTGTTCAGCCTCAGCAAGAGGCTGAGGGGGGATATGGTGGCTGCCTACAAACAGCAACAGACACCAAGCTAATTATTTGCTTTAATTTTTTGCAGCTAGCATGGGCAGTGGCAGCTGTGGACCTGTTTCTGATGTGGGTACTTGTAAGTTTTGGGCAATACGAGTGGTGCCCCACTGTTGCGAGGTCTGTTTCCGTGCCTGCCGGCATTTTGTGCACTGCATGGTAGGGGTGGGGGGGTGTACTTGCCTCCTCTTGGGGGAAAAGCAACCATTACTTTTTTCTTTGTTTATCAGCCACCGCGACCCATGGCTGCCCAGAACAGCCCCCAGGTCACACTACAGCAGAGTGCTGCAGAGATTGTCACAGCAGGTAGTGACAGTTCCGCAAAAGCTCACTCAAGGTTTTGGCAGAGTCCTCACTAGCCAGAGCAGCAGGTGCAGATGCCTGGCAGGACAAACTCCTTGAGTTGCTGCGTAAGGATGATGTCATGCTTCAGGAAGTGCAAGACACCATGCAGAATTTGAAAGATATGTTCAATGAGTCCCATGTTGAATTATAGAGGTCACAGGAAAATTTCAGAGTGTGCAGAACTACCTCTTAAATAAACAGGTACAACACCCGAAAGGAAAAAGTCAGTCTACTTGGCTTGCCTCTGTGCAGGAAAAACCTGGACAGAAAATTACAGCTGAGCCTGCTCCCCCTAACTCAGTGGGGTCACAAGAGGCCTATACAACTGCCAGCAGAACCAGGAGGGTGCCACTGTGTTTCAGGGAGACAGGGTTAGTTCAGGGTCATGGTGGGGTGAAGGCAAAGAAGCACAAGTAACTGCTTATAATAGTTCCAAACAATAAAACCTCATGTTAGGGTGACAGTATTTGGATCTTGAGGAGCATTGGATTTGCAGCTGAATAAAAAGGCTATACAAAGCCTATAAAAAGGCTACCAAGCTGCTAACTACAAGGCAGAATGGCGTGTTAAACGTAACATTGCAAGATGCTTAGGCAAGCATTTTCTTAACAGTATAGTAATGTTGTAAGACATATAGCTCATTATGTATCGTTAGGAGATAAAGCGGATTTTGCTTATGAATGCTTATGCTAAGCCAGCCATTTGCTTATGCTAAGTAGCCATCCTAACTGTGTCAACCATTTTCTGAAAAAATCAGCAAGTGAGTCTGTGTAAGTCTGTGTGCTGTGAATGAGGTGAAGTCTTAGGAATGTGGAGATAGTACGACTTGGGACTGAAAAACAGACTGGAATGTGAAAGACAACATGTAACTGGTAACAGAATCCGAGATAAACATATGCAAAAAGGTGAATGGTGATTGGTAAAGAAGCCTCCAGAAGCTTCCAGGCTTTGGTAGAAGTCTGCCCAAGTGACCAAAGAAGAGGGGTCAGGGTCTTATGCATGCGCTCATAAGAAAAAGATTCGTAAATAAGTGAAATGCATAGGTAATTCCATGCTAATGGCATAAACAGTAAACAGAGGCGGAGCTTAAAATGGGAAGGACTAGAGGTGGAACAAAGGAGGGACAAAGGTGGAGTAAATGTTAATGAGCATTGTGCGGGCCGGGAGCGACCCGAGCCCTTTTTCGCGCTGCACGCGGGGTGTGGCCAGCAGCCCGGGCACGCGGGGGCGGAGAGGGAAGGCCTTCGAGCTGGAATTAGGCACGGACGCGTAGCGGTAGTTTTAAAAGATTGTTTACTTACACCGAGATGGCAGTGGTGTAGGCTGGAAAGCTTGATTAAGTTGCAGTTACAGACAGACACAACACAGACGGTCTCGTGGAGGTTGCTAGGCTCCACGGTGCAGAGCTCCGGATGCTCTGGGTGAACAGGCCACCAAAACAGAATTCGTAAGTACGTCTTATAAGAGTTGCGTTCGAAGACGGGAAGAGGTGGGCGGTGGATCAGGCGGCCACGCTCCTCTGGATCTCACACAGGGTTTCTATTACCCTGCCGTGTACCCAGAGTCCCCACGAGATGGATGTGGAGTCCTCTTCGGCTTGGGCGGAAACTGCTCAAGCCTCTTATACGGCTAACAGGCCAATCGCTAGCTGCCACGTGTGAATAATTTAGCACTAGCCAATCACGGGGGACAAATTTGCATACCGGTGGCGGGAACTCTTTTGCACCGTGCATTCCTCTTGCAACTCGAGCAATGCACTCTGCAAAAGAAGCTGCAGAAAAGGTGGGAAACTCGTCCCTGCACCGGGGTTTCCTCTGCTACAGGAAACTCTTCCGTGCGATGCTCTGCAACTTGACGGGGATAATTCTGGTGCCGAAGCACACACACAATCATGCCTTTTGGGTCATGACAAGCATAAGCCAAGGTGTATAAATATGGAAAAAAACTAATGTTCACTGCGGCTTCCTGGTTTGTTGGAGCTATTTCAAAGCTGTCTCCATTTTGAATAAAGCTGTTGATAAGCAATGTGTGCAGGTGATGCATGACGGCATCGATCTATTGTCTCCCTAGTTGTTGGGCGTCACATGGAGTCAAGGTATAACAGTTTCCTGGCTTCCTGTGTCTGCCTCCATATCCACCCTTACACTGATTGGTTGGGAAGGTGGATTTCATTGACGGTTAGGGTTCATTTCTCTGTTCGTTTTTCCTGCCGCTTGCTGCTTGGTGCTGGAGTGGAAGCGTTGGCAATCTCTCTTGCACAGGTATATAGGGGGACTCCAGAAGTAAACAGGGGGGCTGTCTGGGTGGTTCACAACACACAAGTGCTGGCCTGTAAACCAGCATTTTGCAAGGACAGCATCCGTTCTGCAAAGTCATTTTTGAGGCCATATTACTTCTGATTTCACTTTCCTTAGTTGGGAAAAGGAAAATGGTGTGTCATCCCCCAGCAGCCTGGCTTGCTTTTTGGCAAGCCACCAGCCACTTTACAAAGTCACCCACAGAAGCTCATGCCTTCCTAGTCAGGTCTGCCTATAGTATGTGCTGGGGAGGCTCTTTGGCTCACCCTTAACAACCCTTGCATTTTCCCTGGACAGAAACTTTGCAAATGTGCTTTTTCTGCATTCTTTTCATGCTCTTTTCCAACCGGATGCCAGGCATTATCTCCTTTGTTGTGGAACACCAAAGCAAAGCTGTGGATGGGGGGGGGCGGCATGGGGATTAAGACTTGCTTTGCTTGCATACAAACCCAGAGGCTTTGCAAACTTTCCCACCTTCTTTTTGTGCTCTTTTCCAGCCTAGCACCAGAGTGTCTAGGCTTTTTCCTCTCACCAAAATGAGGCTGCTGGGGGGCGGGGGGGGGGGGGTTTTTTTCCACACCAAAATGAGGCTGCCAGGAGGGGCTTGCCCCACTGAAGGACTATAAATTGAGGGAGCAGAGGTCGGGGTGTGCATTCGCTGTATCGAAGAGGGAGGTTTGAGGCAGATGAGGGATGACACCACAGCAGAGGCAGAGAAGGACTCATCCCAGACACGAGATTTGCCCCTGGGGGACACAGCAATGTGAATTCAGGGTTTGAGTAGACTGCAGGCTGATCAAATGGGGTGCACTGAAGCTTTGAGTGCTATTTGATGCCCACACCTCTGCAAAGTGCAACCCGAAAGAGAACATGGCAATGTGCTCCATGCCACCTTTAGTAACTGACACCTGAAACTCGTCTGTGCCCTGAGGGTGGCAGGGTCATCCCTAGCAGGGTGCAAATAGAAGCAAACACCCCGGGCACAGCACTTTGCGGGCCCCGCAGAGATGGGCAGGGTGGATGGGGCGACTCCTCAGTGCCACTGCTGTCCTCGCATCCAGACATTTGCCAACTCTCCTCCCCCCTGCCCCGCCGCCGCAGTACATGGGATCAGCTCTGCACAAGGAGGGGGCTCATTTGCCCAAGGCCCTGCACCAGTGGTGTACTGTGGCTCTCCAGCACCAGGGGTCAAGCCCAGGGTGCTGCTTCCCTCATTCCCACGCACCCCGAACAAGCCACTTTCGTCGGCAGCTTCAGCAGCTGAGGAGGGGGAGGGCAAGTGGCGTTGAGTGGTAGCGCCCCAGACACCTGCCAATGGTGCCCGCTTCTGTCCACGCCCAGGGCAGCTGCCCTGCCCACCACCATCAATGTGCCACTGCCCTGCACCCTGATAGGGTCATCTCTGGTTGGGGGGTACACATTGTTTAGTTCAAATTTATTGTAAACAGGGCTAGTGGAATTTTATGGGCATGAAGGAAGGTACGCGAGGTGCACAAGAGGCACCAGTACAAATTCTGATACTCTTTCTTTCATCCCTGGTTCCGGTTTTTAGATCCCCTTCCACTGCTAGCCACGGGCTGATCGATCCCTGTTGGTGTGCCAGGAGGCAGAAAGAGAAAAGAAGAAAAAGAAGATGAAGAGGACGACAACACTTGGTGGTGGCAGGGGTGATTGCCCACCTCCTGGTTACTGACCAGAATAATGAGCAAGCTCCTCCATAGGTCCCTCTATTCCCATGGCTTAGGCTTCTGGCTTGGGGAAAATTCTCTCTTTTCCAAAAAATGCCAAATTCTGAGCCTGACACCGCTCCATGAGGAGGGCAAGGTTTTCTTCTCACTCTAACTCCTTGGTTGCTGGCCAGACCACAAATGCAGCTGAGGCTATTTTCAATAGGACACTACACAGTATAATACATATCATTGCGGGGACTCATGTTCATTGAGTGACAGTCCCCTCACTAAACCTACTATCAAGTGACTGTTGCTGTAAATAAGCTCATAAAGAAATGCGTAATAACTATGTAATGAATGAGTACTAAAGTAAATATGTACATTAAGTACTTAAGAATTATGAATTGCCTTTACACACTAATATTTTAATTAGCATATTTAATATTTCAGTACTGGTAGGGCTTCTCTTCTGTCTACTTGAATTGTTGCACAAGTTCTGCAGATTCATTTCATATTATTCTCGCCCTCCTCCTGGTTGCTGGCCATGTTTGCTAATAAGCATATTATGGAATTGTAATTTGAGAATTGTTGCTGGCCACAAATGCAGAGGCCTTCTTCCGGGTTGCTGGCCAAGTCCTCCAGCAAATTCCCTCCCAGGGTCCATGTAGTTTGCCCATGCCTGCAGGCTCATCACCCCACTCACCCACCTCTGCCTTACACCTCTCCATTGTACCTTGTAACTTTCAAATTGTTGCTGGCCACAAATGCAGCTGAGGCTTGAGTTTCTTCTCTGAATTGCAGAGGCTTTCTTCTTGGTTGCTGGCCAAGCCCTTCTGCTTTCTTCACTGGCATTGGGCCAAGCATCAGCTCGAGTATGGTAAGAGTTGTTAAATACATGTCTTCTGACTGGGGGAAATACAGAATACATGTCTTCTGATTGGGGGAAAGCTTCTTACTGGTGAAAACCCTCCCTACCTCCTGCATCAGCATGAGTTGCACAAGTTCTGCAGGCACATTTCATTAATTTCTGCAGCTGCAGCAGTGCTTGGAAGCTATGACCGCTGCAGTGGCATAGGGCTGGGGGCACAGGTGGGGCCTTCCTTATCACCCACTCTTTGAGTTTCTTCTCTGAATTACAGAGGCTTTCTTCTTGGTTGCTGGACACGCCCCCTTGCAAATTCCTTCCCGAGGTCCGGGTAGTAGGCCCATGCCTGCGGGCTTTTCGCCCCACTGACCCACCTCTGCCTTACACCTCTCCGTTGCACCTTGTAACTTTCAAATTGTTGCGGGCACAGGGTGGCATCCCTGTTAGCATTAACCTGCTCCCACTCTGGCTTTGATTCCTGCTCACACCAGTGAGCAGGTTCACCTGCTTTGACTCTCACTCTCCTCAGTGACCTGCCTGGGAGCAGAGTCAGGCCCCTCAGGCAAGCAACAGGTCCAATGACACTGTGTGCACGGGGGATAGGACAGCTCACATATTAGACTGAGAGCTATTGTCTCCACACTGCTTCTATCCAATAAGAACTAAAGTACCTGTTAAGACAGAACCTTATCTGATTGCAAGGAAGACCATTTCCCTTTCCAAAGCAGACATACCAGAATTAAATTAACTGCCTGCAAATCAATTGGTGATTTCCTCATAGATAACATCTCCCTCCATCTGCAGCAGCACTCTGCATACCCAGCATAGCAGCTTTTTGAGCATGAGGCTTGGTAAGACACTTCTATACGATCAGTGTGCCAATAGATGCAGCCAAATCTACTCACTGGGTGCATCCAGGCACATGCTCAAACAGCAAGTCCAGAAGCAATAAACCCTGGTGTGCTATGTGGTGGAGTTTATTGCTGTACCTTAATTGCATGTGTAGATGTGCCCACTAAGGCTGATCCTGTTTCTGTACCACAAAAAATCTCTTCCTGCAGTTTATCATGCCCTGCACAAGAAGGTGGAACAGATAACAAGAAAGCCAGCTTTTTCATGTGCCCGATTGGCTAATAGAGGATCCCAGACTGCCAAGTAGTCCAGTGAACAAGGGGGTTAAGTCTAAATCAGCTTTGACCTCTCCTGGTGCAGGTGCTCAAGAGAAGAGATATAAATTGGCTGTTTGCAAGACAGAAAAGGAAGAGTGCTTTGAGGACCAGTATTTGCTGATTGCACCCATTACATCTTTCCCCAACTTGGATCCCCTCTTGCACTGGTTTAGAAATATCTTATTAAGCATTTGGCATTCCCCAGTACAAACACTCTTCCTTGACACCATGATACGCATATATCTTATAGGACATATCTTCTTGCATAATTGATGGCAATGTTATGCCTTCAGTAGTTTTGCATTATTGTTCCTCATTTGAATATGTTGGGGGGTTTTTTTCCAATGCAGCTGTTGCAAGAATACAAATATCCTGAAAATATTCAGGTGCTTTATGTGTGAGGCCTGACTGCGCTGGGACCTCTTGCATTGATACTCAATTATGAGACAAAGCAAAATAGGTGTTCCTTTTGCCGTTTATTTTCAAGGAATAAAAAGGTCTTGTTGTATCTACTGCATTTTGGATAAAGTTACCCATAATGCTGAGTTCAGAGCTTTTGCAAGAAGCCAAATGGAAGCCACCCTTGCCTAATTACTATATTGTAAACTTGAAGCTGGAAATGGAAACTCATTGCAGTGAACTGCCTGAAAGTTTCATTCACACAGCTGTACAAACATGCTGCTCATTGATTAGTAAGTGGGAAGCAAAAGCCTTTGCTCCTTTTTCACAGTTGGCATCAAGTATTTCTGAGCATGAAAATAACCATGATTGCTGCCATTGTCTCTGGAGTTGATGCAAAGGACTACAACTGGGCTGCAGTAAAGTGGAAGGCAGGATACATTTGCACCTTACAGACTAATCAAAGTCAATAAAAAAACAAACAACAAATTCCAGGGAAAGTAATGGGCTTCTGATGCCATCACTTGTTAACATCAAAGCTTGCTAGAGCCATGAAACCTGCACAGGTGCTATGCAAACTTCTGCAGTGAACAGACCATTGGTTTGCTAATGTGGCCGCATCCACATGAGCATTTGGTTCCCTGGGGACAGTTAACAGTAGTGCACCTTGCACCGCCACTACTTGTCCCCAGAGAATGCCCATGCCACATGCACTTGGGCGCACAACACGTTACCCCAGATAGGGTAGGGAAGGCTGGGGCCAGCACTCTTATGAGTGCTGCAGCAGTGGTGATTCTGCCACTCAGAGCCTGGCTCCAGGTGGCTCAGCTCTGCTTTTGAGTGGCACACGCTGCCCGTGCGTGCACTGCTCCACTTTTTTTCCACAGGTTTTATTGACCCCTGGATATCCAGGGGTCAAAAAAAACCCCACAGGGAAAAAAAAATAATAGTGCATGCATGGGCAGTGCTCCCTTGCAGCATGCAGAACATCTGAATGTGCAGTACCTGGCACTGCAGACATGTTTGTGGCACCACATACCACATAGCCACGCTCGTCTGGACACGGCCTGTGTTTCTAGTCTGTAGATTCTCCTGAACAGAACCATGGGGGGACCCCTGCCA
>NW_005842114.1:1867926-1870139 GCF_000455745.1 Alligator sinensis | reverse complement strand
CCCCCCCCCCCCCCCCCCCCCCCCCCCCCCCCCACGGGTGCCCTGCCTGGGCCAGCTCCAGCCCTTTAAGAAAAAACAATTGGCCGCCTGGCTCATTCAGAGATTCAGCAGCAGATCTGGCCAAATCAAATCGGGACAGTGATTCAAACCACCAAATCAAATCACTGTCCCCCGAATCAGCTGAATCAGAATCCGAAGTGAATACTAGCCACTTCGCACAGGCCTAGTGGATAAATAAAATGCAGCATTCCCTACCATAGCATTGTTGCCAGCTGTAGTACTTGAGGCCATTGCTGAAATATAATGGTTTGATTTAGAATGAACACGTGCATCTTGCCTAGTTTTACAAACCTCTCCTGAATGCTACGAATTTAAACTGGAAACAAAGCCTGAATCTTTTACTATTTACTTCCTATCTACAGCTGGAAGAAACAGCCCTAAGCTGAGATTTTAAAAAACACACTATTGGGATGTTTCAGTCTATTTTTTCTTCAGTTTACTCTGATCCTACCACTTGTGGCCAAAGCCTCATGAACCTTCCTTCTTTCCAATTTGAAACTAGGTCTGTGGGATTGGAAGACCAATGAACAGCAACACTTAAACTCCTTGTATGTACATACTTACAAGTGTGTTTGCAATTTCAAACCTACAAATTCAGAGCTGGGGAACAGAGGTTGAATGGATGTTTGAAAATGTATTTTATTTTGTTCTGCTGAACTTTAAAAACATAGACCTTTCAAAACTTGCCCCAATAATGCTGTTTTTTCTTTTTTTAATGAATGCCAATAGACTTGCTTTTTATTTGGTACCTTATGCATTTACATATAAATTGCTACATAATGGCTCTGCCCTCCTTCTCTTTAGCATTTGATGTTAATGAGCTGAAAGAAAGGTCATCCGCCTGAGATTAATGATGCTGTGGGGCCGCAGTTAGAATTCTGTCCCAGAGAGAGAAACTTAGTTGAGTCAGTTATTACTTCCTTCAAAGCTATTCCATCCCTGTCCAGCCTTTCAGCACCACTCTTGTCCTTCCTAAGCACAGGTAAAGCATCACACTGCCATGTGAGAAGGGTCAAGGGGCTTGTATAAGGCTCAGTTTTACACTGATGTCTCTCAATATTAGCTTCTTCAGAAGAGCCAGCTGCAGGTTCAGCTACTGCAATGGCTGCATTTATACAACTCCATCTTTCCTCTTCAGAGAACCAGGGTCAAATATTGCCACCTACTTCATATAACGGATAAGAATTTAGCAGGTATTGTGCTCGTGCTAGCCATTTGATAGTTTCATAGAGCTGAAGGCCAGAGGAGACTTTCAGTACTTTTCCCTTTTTAACCTGGTCTTCCACATGCAGTTGTCCACCTGCCAGAAAGAAAGAAAGGAAACCAAATACAAACCTGTCCACATAATTCTGCTTCTTTCTGTACTCTGTGATCAGCTTCCTTAGAACAGAAATCATCCCCAGGGCTGAGGGCTGCCTGATGCAGCACCCAGGTCCTCAAAACAGGCCATTAGCAGAAACCAAAATACTGTATGGGGTCAACCCTTGTATATCGGTCCTCTTTGTGAAGATTTCCCCCAGAACAGCAGTAAGATCCAGAGTGCCATAATATAGACTACAGTCCCCTAGTTAAAGACTCCTCACTCATGGTAGGGGGCCTCTGAAGTATCTCTGCCACCCACAGAGTTGCCTCAAATATTGTGCTACATGAGGGTAGCTACAGTGTGAAGCAAAACAGCACTGACCTATTGGTTGGTGAGATTGCAAAGGATGAGTGAAGGGATCATGGCCTAAAGTTTACTTTTAATTTCATAGCAGCAAGGAAAAGCTGATCTAGTGTACAAAACACAGCTCTGCACAGAAAAAGAGCCTGCTGCAAACAATCAGCTCTGCCCTGCTCGAGGGAGGGAAATCTCCAGCTGCTAAACTCCTTCTCCAGACAGCATGGACAAGTATCAGGGGGAGGTAGTAGGACAAAGAAGTAGAGTGCTGAGGACTGAGATCTGCATCATAAACAGGACAGGGAGCAAAAGTCATCAGCTGATCACGGATTGGCAACCACATCCTATCGCCTTTGAAAGCCACAGAGATGACCTAATTTCTGTGATTTCTGGGCTCCGCTTGTCATCTCTGGAACTGGATAAGGCTTCCTTTGATCAAAAGGAGTCTTCTACTAAAGTAAGCCTTTGTCCATAAAGAATTAAAGCAAAGTGG
>NW_005842114.1:1865214-1867895 GCF_000455745.1 Alligator sinensis | reverse complement strand
GGGGAGGCACACAAAAGCAAAGATGAGAAAGACTTGTATGAAAGGACATGGAGAGAAATTCCATTAAAAGTAACAATCTTTGAAGTAACTGAGCCAGGTGGGGACACTTGAGAAGCACAGCAACATCTCTAACACAAAAAAAAAAAGCAGGAGCTTCTTCCTTGGGTCAAGACTGACAAATAGTTCCAGTGTCCCTTCCCACCACTGACTGCAGAAAGAGAGCCCCTTTGCTCAAAATGGTTTCTGCTGGTTTGCTTTTTTAAGTCAAAAATGGATGCACAGATAGGCCTGTGGCCATGGTGCTGGCTTTGATTTTAAAATGGATCAAAAGTCCCACAAGAATTCTGTGCCAAATCACATCGTGTTTCAGTTTCCCCATCTGTTGTATGAAAATAGTTATAATTACACATTTTCCAGTGAATTAGCAAGAATTTATTAACACACATAACACCCCCCCCACACACACACACACACACACAATCAAGTTCTTTCATGTTGTTTTGGCCCAAGTAAGAAGTACAAAGGTGAAGTAAAAATACCCTTTTTTTTTTTTTAAATTAAAGAATCTTAGCAATCCTCGGATAACAAAAAAGATTTCAGGAGATTCCTGTCAGGATAAAATTCAGGTAGTTCAACCTGCAAATAGCTATAGCTAGACACTCGCTTGATCAGTTACATAAACCGCATTACACAGAGACAGTTATCTACACGCACACAAAAGTTAGTACTGTAATTACAGCTGGTTTAAAAGGTTCTATTTTTTTCTGACAGAAAAAACCTATTTATAACAGAAACTGAATTTTCAACTTTTCCTTTTCATTAAAGACTTCTGCATCAAAAAAATACCAAATTTCCACTCAATTTCTAACTTTTTTCAGACTTCCAGGGGCAAAAATACATTTTTAAAGAGTAAAAATGCAATGTATGCCTCATCAAAATGGAAAAAAATTATGTAAAAATTAAACTGACATGAAATTTTCCATGACGTGCATAAGAGAAAGTAATTCTAGGTGCAATGTCAATATTCTAAATCAAGTTTTGTGTTATTCAACCTGCTTTTTGGGGGGGCACTGGTATATAAATGAATGCTGCCAATAATTAGAGTTTATACCAAAGCCTAGATAGCTCTGCTAACCTGCTAATCATGTTTCTATTGATCAAAGGTAAAACTTGAAAAAACATATACAGTGATTTTGAAGCCGACCTCCAACTGAAAGACAATGGCTATGTATATACAGATAGTCAAAAAAATCCCAGGCTAAACTGATATAAACTTTGCAGGTTCTCTGAACTGCATAGACTGAACTGATAATAACGTGAACTGATGTTCACTTTTGAAACCAGAAAGTCAGCCAGACCCCTGCGGTGACCCATACTGGTAGCTGGGGAGCACTACAGCATGCCTCCCAGCCTGCTGGCCACTACCAAAGGCACCCTAATGCAGCCGGGCAAGGCTTCTGCTTGATTAGCTGCCCAGCACATGCCCCCCAACCCCTTGCTGTCTCCCCTCCTCCCCCCCGGGGGAACAGTCCCTCCCCAACCTGGGGCTGGCCAGATCCCCCAGCCTCAGTGGGGGTTCCCCACCCCACAGAGGTTGCTTTCCCTCTATTTGTGCTGCACAGACATGAGCTAGGGGGGCCTGGATAGGGGAGCCTGGGGTCCATTCCCCTGCCCCTCATCCACAGGCACAGGCTAGGGAGCAGAGGGTTTACTGCCTCAGCTCTGTGAAAGCAGGGGGGCACGGCCAGAAGAGAGCAAAGAGAATGCTGACAAAAGATGCCACAATCTATTTGACCTCTGGGAAGAAGATGGAGCCTCAAACAGTAGTTGTCGCCCCTTCAGGAGAAGGAATAGACCACAGGATCCTGAGGTCACAGAATTGTGACGGGCTAGCTGGTAGTGATTTAGCCCAGAGGTTTTGAAGGGGTAAAAGATGATTGAAGAGCTTGGGATTCCCTTTCCTCACCAATCAGGCCCCAGAGACTCACCCTCCATGTCCCCTGATTGGCCCCTTGGGTCACCTGGAGGGGGATAAAAGGGGCAGCGCAGCTGACTCAGGGGAGACCAGCGAGGGACCACAAGGAAGGAGTTTCAAAGAGCTGGCAAGAGTTGGGCCAGTGGGGTGGGAGCAGTTGCCCCAGAAGAACCTGAAGGAGTGTGTTAACAGATTTGCCCATTACTTTGGGGTGTGCTCATTTATTAGGGATAGTTTCTAGGGTCTTGGTAATTCTGTCAATGTGCTGCTTGTGTTTCTATACGGAGCTGTATCTCTCCCTTCTGCAAGCCCTCACCCCACAATGGAGCTATCTTGCAAGATTCAGTTTCAATGGGATTGGGTTCCTCCAGTCACCAAATCAGTCATACACACAAACACACACAAATTAACGTGACACGCCTGACCCGGCCGGGCTGATCAGCATGGACAGGCTGACACCCTCATATGCCAAGAATCAGTTCATCAGAGCAACAATACACCGCAGTCAGACACAAGCACACAGGTAAACAGAATCCCTCTGAATCCAGCTGGGTGTCCAACTGACACCCTCATGGACCAGCATTCAGTTCATAAGGACACGTCTGAGTCAAACTGGGTCAATCAGCCTGTACAAGCTGATCCCCTTATGTGTTTCAAACTCAGCACGTCCCAATCTTTGGCCTCTTGATGAGCAGACCCCACAATA
>NW_005842114.1:1864618-1865153 GCF_000455745.1 Alligator sinensis | reverse complement strand
CGGGAGGAAAGAGAAGCAGAGAAGGAAAAATGTACCCAGTTACTACCAGTTTGACTATAAAAGTTATTTATTGCTAAGCATATGAAATATATAATGGTACTAGTAGTAATAGACATGCAAAGGAAAAACACAAGCAATTACAATACTACCCTGGTTTCACTATGTATTTGGGGAAACTTAGCTCAACCTTAACTAATACAGTTCAGGTTCAGAAATTTATGCCTAGAGAGAAAAGAGAGAGAGAGAGAGAGAGCTGGGATCTCACCAGTCCAAGGTACCCAAGTCTCAAAGCTGACAGGTAAAATTTCTAACACAGTCCTTGAAGGGAGATGATCTGTTCTTCCAGCGCCCCAAGAATGACAGGGAATGGTGTCAGCACAGGAGTTTTCTACTTTCTTTCTGAAGCACCCACACTTTTACAGATTTTTATACCCTCAGTTCAGCTGCTTCAAAGCATCCTCAGTAGTGTAAATCATTGTCTTTTCTACTGACAAGGGGTTATCTGGTTTGGAACATCTCAAGAAACTGATTGATA
>NW_005842114.1:1851869-1863894 GCF_000455745.1 Alligator sinensis | reverse complement strand
TCCGGGAGAGGCTCCCCGCTGGGCTCCAGGAGCCCCTACAAGAGGCTGTGGCCAGCAGGAGAGGCTCCCCAGCTCCAGTAAGGATCTGAGCAGCAACCAGAGAGGTTCCCAGCCCTGCTTCCAGCTCCTCCAATAAGAGGCCAGGAAGCTTGACGTGAGGCAGGGGCTCCAAGAAGGTCAAGACCCCTAAGCAGCTTGGAGTAGTATCAGCACTAGTGGCCATGTGGTAGAGCTTTTGCCTACCATGTGGGAGAGTTAAGTTCAAGTCCCAGCTGCAATGACTTAGGGTGAGTGAAGTGACAGGGAGAAATTCTTGTTGCAGTGGAAAGGGGTCATTGTGTTTTCCCTCTTCCCCCCTCCCTCCCCACCCCCCCGGTACCTAGGCCCTATATTCCTTGTTATTTGATGTTTTGTATTTTGTGCCTTTTATATTTCGCCAACCAGTATTGTTTGTTCTGCTGTTTGTGTTTTATATTTTGTTAACCCTGTCTTTTGTCAATTGGATGATTGTAAGTGTCTAACCTTTATTGAATCCTGCCCCCTCGGTGCATTGTAGTGTCCCCTATACCCCCTGGTTTATACTGGTTATGTTCCCAGTACTGTTCTCGCACTAAAAGGTATATGGTTACGTCCCCATTAGTGATCTGGCTCAGCTCTATAGGGAGAGGAGGGTCCCTACACCTCCCACAGCGCTTGTGCACCTGCTCTGATCCCTTCAACTGGAGAGGGGGTACCTCTGAGAGTACCGCCCAGGTTACAGAATCATAGAATAGTAGTGTTGGGAGGAACCTCAGGAGGTCATCTAGTCCAACTCCCTGTTCCAGTGAGGATTATTCCTAATTAAAATAAGTGTCTGTCTAATCCACTCTTTAAAACATCCAGGTAGAGAGATTCAGAACCTCTCTGTGTAGCCTGTAAGGTCAACTAAATGTGTGGGGGGAGAGGGAGAAATGAAAAGGGGTAGAGAAAGAGATCAGAAAAAATATACAACACAGAACCAGAAGGGGCCATTATACCAAGAGAGAAGGTGTCTTGACCACATTGGAAACCAATGGTCTATTTGTCCACACTGGTGTGACTGGAGCAACAGTCCTTAGTATTACCAGCCCACCCCACCAGTGTCCCATAGCTCTGAAATGGAAAAACAAGTGGGTGATTGTGCCCATGTAGACCATTCACTCTTGGAACAAAGACAAGGGTGGCAAATACTGGGTAGCATGAGCATGTTCCAGCAAAGGGTTTGTGACGCACTTTGCAGTAAAGTAACATGAGTCGTCACCCGCTCAGTAGGAATAGAGGCAATGCATCATTTGGAACCTTTCCAAACAGATTCCTGCTTCCATAAAATATTAAATGGATGCATCACCCCCTTGGCTGATCAGAAGGTAATCAGCCAAGGGGAAGATGGATATATGGGTTATGTTTCACAGTCTATAGAGTACATCGACTTTCCCAAACAACACTGAGCAGAAATAATAATTGGTGGTAAACAGAAAAACAAAGTTAGTATTATAGTATCAAATGGGCATTCAGCCCCACTAGGAATGGAGTCAACAAGGAGACTCATGGATTTTAGTATTCATTTAATCCTTTCATATAGTCATAATTTGGTTAAAAAAATGTGGTAATCCTTCTGTAACAAGGCAGGCACACAACCCTGGTAATACACATCCACTAATGATCTAACACTACAGCCCCAGAACTGAAGAAAGGAAAAAAAGAAAAGCACATGTGTCACTATTAAAGTTACTACATATTTCAAGACTCTTCCTGTCATTTCAGAGGGAGAGAAATCTGTCAGATGCTCTGAGAGGGTGATATTAATCCCTGCTTTCCTTAACACAACCTTGTCAGAAATCTGTCAGAACAAGTAAAGGAAGAAATGCCTTCCCATTTCCAATGGTTTCCTGCATACACGTGCTACAACGTGTTTTGTTTTTCTTTACAGGCAGTCCTTGGACTTACGACACAATTGGTTCCTGAAAGCCACATCTTAAATCAAAATGTTGTAACTTGGAACCAATTTTCTCATAAGAAACAATGTTATAAATGGGGGATTGGCTCCTGAACCAAGGCCCAATACCCTATTTTGACCAAAAATACCCCAGAATTTTGTACTCAATCAATTATAGATGAGTAATATAGCTACATTAATATATTTATATTGTAAATAGCAATCATATTGTTTTGGAAGGACTTCTTTGAGATCATTTTGCTGGACTTTTTGAAAGGCTCTTAGTTGGACTTTTTGAAGAGTTCTTGGCTGGAGTCTTCTCAGGACTCTTGGCTGCAGGTTTTTCTGGAGTCTTGTCTGCTTTCTTAAAGAAAGTGTCCAAGGAATTTCGGACAGATATTCTCCAGGGAGATGAGCAATGCAGCAAACTTGTTCACTGGCATGGCGTCACATTGGATCAAGCATTGTAAAGTTGAAACTGAGGTCAGAAAGTTTCATAGTTGGTAGGGTCGGAAGGGACCTGAGGAGATCATCTAGTCCAACCCCCTGCCGTGGCAGGAAAGAGTACTGGGGTCAAATGACCCCGGCCAGATGTTCATCCAGCCTTTTTTTAAAGATCGCCAGGGTAGGAGCCAGCACCACTTCTTTTAGAAGTTGGTTCCAGGTCCTAGCCACCCTGACAGTGAAATAGCGCCTCCTGATGTCTAGCCTGAAACTATCCTCTGCCAGCTTGTGTCCGTTGTTCTTGTAACTCCCGGGAGTGCTCGGGGGAACAGGGACTCTCCCAATGCCTGCTGGTCCCCCTTGACTAGTTTGTAGACTGCCACTAGATCCCCTCTCAGCCTTCTCTTTTAGAGGCTGAACAGGTTCAGGTCCTTCAGCCTCTCCTCACAGGGCCTGCCCTGCTGACCTCGATCATGTGGGTGGCCCTCCTTTGGACCCTCTCCATATTGGCCACATCCTCCTGAAGTGCAGCGCCGAGAACTGGACGCAGTACTCCAGCTGCGACCTGACCAGTGTCGCATAGAAGGGGAGGATCACCTCCTTGGACCTGCTTGAGATGCATCTGTGGATGCATGACAAGGTATGGTTGGCCTTCCTGACTGCGTCCCCACTTTGTCGGCCCATGTTCATTGTGGCATCAATGACAACTCCAAGATCCTTTTCTGTCTCAACACTGGTGAGAAGGGAGTTCCCCAGCCTGTAGGTGTGCTGCTGGTTCTTCCTCCCCAGGTGCATTACCCTGCACTTGTCAGTGTTGAACCCCATCCTGTTCTCATCGGCCCACCCCTGTAACCTGTCTAGATCCACTTGCACCCTGTTCCTACCTACTAGCGTACCCACTTCACCTCACATCTTAGTGTCATCTGCGAATTTGAACAGGGTGCTTTCTACCCCCTCGCCCAAGTCACTGATGAAGATGTTGAATAGTGCAGGCCCAAGGACCGAGCCCTGGGGAACCCCACTGCCCACATCACTCCAGGTCGAATAAGACCCATCCACCACCACCCTCTGGGTGCAGCCCAACAGCCAGTTAGTGACCCATCTAACTGTGTAGGCATCAACACCACCGTCTCCTACTTTCTTACTGAGAATGGGGCAAGAGACCATGTTGAAGGCCTTCCTGAAGTCCAGAAAGACTATATCCACTGTGACACCTGCATCCAAGGACTTGGTGACCTGGTCATAGAAGGCGGCCAGGTTGGTTTGACAAGACCTGCCCCTAATGAACCCATGCTGGTTGCCCTTGAGCATAACCTCCCCTCCCCTCCCCTGGTCCAGAATTATCCTGGACATGTACCAGGATAATTCTTTCAAAAAGCTTCCCCAGGACCGAGGTAAGACTCATGGCCTATCGTTTCCTGGGTCCTCCTTCCTCCCTTTTTTGAAGATGGGGACCACACTGGCCCTTTTCCAGTCCTCCGGCACATCGCCCAAGCGCCATGAGTGCTCGTAGAGCTGTGCCAGAGGTCCCGCAATGACCCCTGCTAGTTCCTTCAACACTCTGGGGTAGAGATCATCAGGACCTATGGATTTAAATACATCAAGTCCCTCCAGAAGTTCCCTGACAAGGTCCTCATTAACCCTAGGCCTGGGTGTGCCACTCACAGGGCCCTCGGGGGTGCCAGTGCGGGAGATAACCGGGTCCTTCCTCAGAAATACAGAGGCAAAGAAATTGTTGAATATGTCAGCTTTACCATCAGGTGAGATGACCAGATTTCCTAGTGTGTCCTGCAGAGGCCCCACGTTACCTGGCACCTTCTTTTGCCCCCCTATGTATTTGAAAAAGGACTTCTTGTTGTCCTTGATCTGGGTTGCTAGTCTCAGCTCCATTTCCACCTTGGCCTTCCTGACCGCCCCCCTACATTTCCAAGGTATAGCCCTCTCTTGTGATGGCCCTTCCCTTCCAACGGGTGTACGCCTCCTTTTTTGTTTGGAGATGTTCCCGGATACTTCTGGTGAGCCATGGGGGCCTTTGCGCCCTCTTGCCCCCTTTGATTCATGTAGGGATTACTTCCCTTTGAGCTTGGAGGATGGTCTCCTTAAGGAACGACTACTCCTGGACACTCAACTCCCTCCTGGGACCTCAGTGCTTCCCCCACTAGTTTTCTCACCTCGTTAAAGTCTGCCTTCCTGAAGTTGAGGGCTGCTGCCTTGCTGGAGGCTTTCACCACCTTGCGCTGGATGGTGAATTCCAGCAGATGATGATCGCTATCGCCCAGGTGGTCAAGCACCCACAGACTCCATACCAGGTCATCGCCCGTGGCCAGGACCAGATCCAACAAGGCATCTCCCCTGGTGGGGCTGTGTACCTCCTGGGTTAGATGAAGGTCCTGTATGTCAATTAAGAACCTGCGTGAGTGGACAGACCTGGCTGTCTGCTCCTCCCAGCAGATGTCTGGAAAGTTTAGGTCACCCATGACGACCACATCCTTGGACCTATCTCCATGAGCTGATTTAAGAATTCCTGGTCTCGATCTTCTCCTTGGTTGGGTGGTCTGTAGTAGACCTCCACCGTTAAGTCCCTTTCTCCCCGACCCCCTTGTATTCTAACCCAGAGCACTTCCGTTTGCTCCTCCTCTGACCCAGTGTTACTCTCTGTGGATGTGTGTTGCTCCTTAACATAGAGCGCCAAACCCCCACCCTTTCTGACTGTCCTATCTTTCCTGTAGAGCCTGTAGCCCTTGATATTCACTGCCCAGTCATGCGTTGGGTCCCACCACATTTCGGTAAGCCCCACTATGTCTGGGTTGGTGCTGGCTAGCAGGAGGACTAGTTCCTCCTGCTTGTTCCCCATGCTGCGAGCATTAGTTGAAACAGGGTGTCAATTTATAAACATTGTAAGTGTGAAACGTTGTAACTCGACACATTGTAAGTCGAGGACTGCCTGTACTTTGTTTGTATGTGATCCTGTCTCCTGCAATGACAAATAGCTGATGGCTATTTGTCACAACACAGAGCTTTGGGTTTTAGAACCTAGGTTTGCTCTTCATGGTGCCTGTAGGTATGCAGCCTTAGTTTCTTATTTGAGATAAGGACAGTATTTTTCATTAGGACTGAACACCTTGCTTTAATTCAGAGCTGATGCGTAACTGTATATCCAGATTCTGGGAAACCCGATGTCCCCATTTGCATAGACCAAGTTTACGTAAAACTGGCAGGAAAGGATTTTTTTTTTCCTTTCAAATTTTTCCAGGATAAACAAAATTTCATTTACATTGCCATTCTTCCATGTACAATTTTCTGTTTCGAGAAAAACTCAAACTTCAGAACTTAGTTCACGGGAGCTTTTTGGGCAAAACACCCAAATGGAACACTTTTAGCTTTTCCCAGCCAAGTATTGAAAAAGGCTTTTCTTTGCTGAAAATATATTTTTATGAAAAAATCCAAACTTTTTTATGAAAATTAAAAAGTTATCTAGCAATAAGAATTATCTGGAAATAATTGGGCTGGTACTTCAATCCCAAAATCACATCAACCACTGATAACAGAGACTTGGACCTGCCCTAAAGCGGAGACTGCTAATCAGACGATGGTTTGATCATAAGGACAAACATCTAGGCAGTAACTAACTCATTTTACTTGTCATTGCAGATACACATTTTAACTCATGGGAAAGTAAAATAGCTAAGACTATGCGTTTCAGTTTACAGAAATTTGAATAACCTAAACCCCGGGATTAAGATAAACCAGTACACAGATATGTTTTTCATCTGTCCAAGTGTAGCAAAACCCCCAATTTTTCTTTTTTTTCTTTTTTTTAATTATTTTAAAATACATTCCCTCCCTTCTCCAACTATTTCTGGCTTTTTCTCTCCCTCTCTATTCCCTATAGATAAGTATGAGTAAGCTAAGACAGAGGATAAGCTTTAGCATTTTTGTAGCAAGTTTTTTTCTTCTCTCTCTCCTCCTTTGATCCACTATTTTATATTGTATAATTATTATGTTTATAATGATTGTTACTGTGTGATTACTGTTTCACTGATTTTTACTGTTTTTTTTTAATTGATACTATATGATTTAGGCCTACATGTATAAGTTAGCATAAGCAATGTCAAGTTTCCATTTTGAATGTCAAGCCTCCATCTTGAGTCCTCTGCCCAGGTGTAACCTATGACTCGTGTCTAACCAGTCTCATGTAAATTGGTTCCTGAATTAATGGGGATGAATGAGGGTGCTTGAAATACAATGGTAGCAGACCTCTACTGAATAATCAACTCAACAACCGGACTACTGCCTTGCATTGACTCACCAAGGAACCACAGCCCTCACCCAGGAACAGAACAGAAACCCAGCATTTGAAAGACAAAGACCCTACAGAAACCAGCAACCCCACCATTGTGTCCTACCAGACAATGAGGACACCTGGATCTTCATGTAGGCATCTGAGCAGGACTGTCCTTGTCTAGACATGTCCCTCCCATAGGAGACACAGGTAGCTCACCCTTTTATAGAGTGTGACCTCCTTGGAAGGCCCTCTCCATCTGGACCAGCACTAAGCCACACCACCTATCCACCCAGAGGCCCTGCCGGTGACCCCCTCTGGACAACACCTTGCTGGAGAAGACCCTGACCAGCCATCGAGGATCAACTCACAGCCCAGGATAGGTAGCTATCACCCACCTTCCTTCCCCAAGCAAAGGATCTGGACTCTGCCCCTATACACCTTGACTTCAATCCCTCCACCAAGCCTTTTTCTCTCTGGCTACCATTGTGTGGGTGTGTATGTGAGTGCTTGTGTGTGAGTGTAGGAACCAATAACTTTGTGGGGTTGCGTAGTGTGTTGTCTGTTTAATAAACCTGTTATTTTGAAATGCCGAGTTGGGTTTTTGTCTTATTGACCTCCCAACCCTCCTCCTTCATTTCTCAGCTATCTCCCAGCTTTCTGCCCCTCTGTTTCCTGGCTGTTTCCTCCTTGCCACCACTTACCTACCCCCTGATCTCCCAGGTTTCTGCCTCTCAGTTTTCAGCCCCCATCTCCTAGCTTTCTGCCTCTGTTTTCTGGACGTCTCCTCCTTGTCCCCGGGCTTTTTCCCTTGCTTCCACCCCAGCACCAGGTTTCCCCAAGTAACTCTGGGGCACATTAACCCTAAGTAACCCCAAGCCCCAGGTACCTCGAGTAACCCCTGGGCCACTTGACCTTAAGTAACCCCAAGCACCAAGTTACCCCAAATGCCCCCTAGGGTTAATACACAGCCATGAAAGTGTTTGTTTGTGTATGTGCATTGGGTGCACGGGTATTGACAACTGATTTTTATCTAATTTTTAGTGTGTATAGTGTGTATGTGCTTGAATTGGCAATAGCTGTGCATGTGCTTAGACTGGTAATCTTGGATGTGTGTGCGCCTGAGTTGGTAGTGTGTGTGTATGCTCCTAGTGTGCGTGTGTGTGTGTGTGTGTGTGTGCGCGCCTAACTGATTTTTCTGTGTGTATATGTGCAATTGCGTCACACTGTCCCATTTAACAGCACAATTTTGAGATCCTGAGAGTTGGCCTGGCCCTGCAGGACAACAAAAGTAGCAAGAGAGCAGATCTTTTAGATACCCACAATCCAGTCACTGGAATGCAGGAAGAGCCAAATGTATGGTGTTTCAGCTACACAAGTGGTAATAAACATGCTCCTGGAAACTATAAAAATATAAGCTTACATTTTCAAAATGACTACTGCTTTGGTATACGTTCTTTTCTGAATGCCTGACTCGAGAGACCCTGAGAGGGCCTGATGTTTCGAGAGGGGGTGCTCAGAGCTTTCTACAAGTCAGGCCCCTCGGATAGACACCCAGCTGCTGAAGTAAGCAAAAGGTAGGACAAAGATTAGACCCCTGGTAGAAGTAGAAGTAGAACACCTGCCAGCTGTTCCCTTTTACAAGAGACATTTGACTTTATACATCACTAACATTAGAAATGAGTGAGCATGGAATAAAGGGCAAAAAATCAGATATACTCCAAAAAGCAAACTCTACAGTACTTAAATTACAGCGGCCACATTTCAAAAATCTTCTGATTTTGGCAACTTTAGGCAAACAACCAAAAGTTTGGTTGCTTGCCTAGCATTTTATCTGAATTGTCCACCTTTCTCTGTTAAACAAGATATGGCTGGGAAGAGGAGAAAGGCAGCAGCTTCTTTATGAGATGTCTGTGCCTTTCTACATTAATTTGAGCTGAAAATACCACAAGAACAACTTTCAAATGACATTTTGGTACCTCAGCTTCCAGGGCTGGCGGGAAACTACTTCTAATGCCATGAGACAACGCTTGTATTATTTTTTTTAAAACCCAAATATAACACTTTCCTCCCTTACCTCCCCCCCCCCCCCCCCCCCAAAAAAAAAAGCTCTTTTTCATGTTAATTTCTGGGCAATTAAAATTTTTGTTTTTCCTATGCTTTTCAGTGGAGCTCTTCTTTCTGTATCGTTGTTTTACCTAACCATTTTCCTATTTATAGTTTTCAAACATTGGCAACTATGACCTTGAACTGCAGATGCAAGATCCAAAGGTTCCAAACAATGCACTCACCCCGAGTAACGGATCGAGTCCTATCCTAGACCCTAACAAACAAGGGATCCAGGGCCATTTGCAAAGAGGACAAATAACACTTTTTTCTTATTCCTTGACTCCCTTCCACCCCTCCCCTACCCCCAACATCCATCCCCCATGCTCAAATGCTTCACAAAACCTACAAAACAAGAAATGCAGGAGTAGAAAAATAAAAGAAGCAATAGCATAACTCACACAGGGAGGGACAGGTAAAAGCAGAGGAGAGGTTAAGTCCATGTAAAGGCATCTGTTCCTGGTGGAGCATTTCAGAGAGCTGTAGTGCTCTGTTTTTTATCCCTTCAGGACCCCAAAGCAGCAGAACTGAATGTTCTCAAAAGGCATCTTCAGCCAGAAAATCTGTAAACAATAAATCATTACTGTGCAAAGTGAGAAATATTACTGAAATTACCAGCAATTTAGTTCAATTTAGAGGACAACCTTGTCCAAGGAGACGATTAATCATTTCTCAGAACAAAAGGGAGGTAAACAGACTGAACAATAGATTCCCGATGCATGCAAGAATTCTAATTCTCCCTTTTTACTACTAGTATAGTAATATTTTCATAAAAAATGGTTGCTTGAAAAGGGAAAGAAAAGTTTTGCCCACTCTGATGGATGTTCTGGTTACTCTTCTGGTAGCAGGACAAATGTTTTCATTGAGGGAATTAGGCACATACTATGCACTAATTTCTATAATGAGAGTTAGAGGTTCCTAAATACCTTTGATGATCTGGGCCTTAATGATTTCTGTGAGACAAACCCTCAGAGAGCCTTTCAACAGAAGGGTGGTGTCTAGGATGAATCATGGGAAACTGCCAACAGCTCATAATTCCCAGCAACAACTTACTGTCTGAAGGCTCAAAAATTCTATACATTCCCTGTGGCCCAAGTTTTACAGATTGTTCTTGTGTTGTTATAACATCTGAGGCTGCTCCTATCTCAATCAGAGTATCATAAGAACTGTAAACTTTTCTCAGCTAGGAACTGACTTTTCCTATGCTTTTGTACAACATGGGTGCATCTACATGTGCACTTTACTGCAGAATTGATTAATTAGTTCTTCAGTAATGCATCAATGTCAACACGTACACAGGTATTAGGGTGCAGTGAATTAATTAACTCCTCTGTAACATGGTACTGTTAGAGATGCCACTATCTTATAGTGGAGTTATTTACTGTGCAGGAATACACATGTGGATGGTGAACGGGACTGCAGCCGTTTGAGCCGGGGGGATTGGGGGTGCAGGGGTCAGAGCCACATGGCTCAGCAGCTTCAGCACTGTCATGCCCCTGCCAGCCCTGACACTGCCACCTGGAGCTCAGGGATGACCCTCCCTACCCCAGAAAGCCTACTGTCAGCCCAGGGCTGGTCTGCCTGGCTCAAATTGCTACAGTCCCAAGAGCACATGAAGACACTGTGCCCAGGAACAACTAACTCAGGCATGAATTGCACCAGTGTTTATTGAGCCACATTAATAGCTCATGTAGATGCACCCCATTTAGCACAATTGGATCCCAACCCTAATTGAGGCCTCAGAGTACAACTACAGTACAAATACTCAGTCATCTTCATAAGGGTTTTTTTTAAACTGTTCTCAGTGTTGGAAGATGACAGAACAATGAGCAAAAGTCTCAAGTTGCAGAAAGGGAAGTTTAAGTTAAAATACTAGGAGGGTAGTAAGATACTGGAACAGGTTATCCAGAGAGGTGGTGGAAGCTCCATCCTTAGGTGTTTTCGAAACCTGGCTAGACAAAGCTTTGGTTGGGATGATCTAGTTGGGGATGGTCCTGCTTTGAGCAGGGGGTTTGACTAAATGACCACCTAAGGTCCCTTCCAACCCAAACCTCCTATGATTCTATGATTTGTTTAAATTTTAAACTGAGAAGTGTGATCTAGTGATTTAAGCATGGGACTTGCAGCTGCAATTTCCGAAGTTCTAATCTTGGCCGTGGCATTCACTTGTTTTGCTTTCAAACAAAATACTTCAGCTCTCTTCCTGACCTTCCCCATCTGCAAAAATAGGGATACCCTCACTTAGAGCTAGTCTTCACGCAGTTGTGTACTGACAGATCCATATTGGTTTAGGAGCTAATATAATGAAGGCAGTGCAATCCCACAAAGCAGATATACTTATGCTGCTATAAAAAGGTACTTCTACTTGTATTTTGACACAACTCCAAAAATTTTGGTACTGGTAAATCACTGCACAAACTGTGTTTAGATCAGCCCTCCCTCAAAAGACTGCAACAGCCATTAGCTAATGGTGACATGGAGCTGAGAAGTGCTACCTGTGCAAGGGCTAAGCAGAATAATAAAAAGGTGACTGTTGAATGGGTTTGTGAATGACACAAATTCAGCATGCCATTACGTGTGGGGTCAGCCAGGCACTGAGTCATAGATTTCATAGACATTAGGGCTGGAAGGGACCTCGAAAGATCATCGAGTCCAGCCCCCTGCCCAAAGGGCAGGAAGTCAGCTGGGGTCATAGGATTCCAGCAAGATAAGCATCCAGTTTGCTCTTGAAGGTGTTCAATGTAGGCGCTTGAACCACCTCCGGTGGCAGGCTGTTCCAGACCTTGGGGGCTCGGACAGTAAAGAAATTCTTCCTTATGTACAGCCTGAAACGGTCTTGTAGTAGTTTATGACCATTCGACCTAGTCGTCATCCCTTGGGGTGCTCTGGTGAACAAACGTTCCCCCAGATACTGGTGGTCACCCCTGATAAACTTATAGGTGGCTATCAGATCACCCCTGAGCCTGCGCTTTTCCAGGCTAAAGAGCCCCAGGGCTCTCAGCCTGTCATCGTAGGGTCTGCTTCCCTGACCTCTGATCATGCATGTGGCTCTTCTCTGAACTCTCTCAAGCTTCTCCACATCCTTTTTGAATTGTGGAGCCCAAAACTGGACGCAGTACTCCAGCTGCGGCCTCACCAAGGCCGAGTACAAGGGGCGAATGGCGTCCCGGGATTTGCCTGAGAAGCATCTATGGATGCAAGCCAGCGTTTTGGTCGCTTTACTAGCAGCAGCATCGCAC
>NW_005842114.1:1848536-1851520 GCF_000455745.1 Alligator sinensis | reverse complement strand
TTTTTGAAGTCAGGATATATGACATCAATCTCTTCTCCCTTGTCCAGGTGATAGGTCACCTGGTCGTAGAAGGAAATGAGATTGGTCAAGCAAGACCTACCCACAACAAACCCGTGCTGGCTATCCCTTAAGATGTTGGTGTCGGCCAGTCCATTAAGGATGGCCTCTTTAATAAACTTTTCTAAGATCTTCCCCGGGATAGAAGTCAGGCTGATGGGCCTATAGTTAGCCGGATCCACTTTCCTCCCTTTCTTGAAGATAGGCACCACATTGGCCTTCTTCCAGTCTTCAGGCACTACACCAGAGCGCCAAGAGTTTTCAAAGATCCGTGCTAGAGGCTGGGCTATGATGCTCGCCAGCTCCTTGAGTACCCTGGGGTGAAGATTGTCAGGGCCAGCTGACTTGAAGGTATCCAGCTTCTCAAGATGTTCCTTCACAAAGTCAGCATTTATGGAGGGCAGGGGATCACCCTCATCCGGACTTCCCTGTCCCGTAGCGGGCATGGGCGTTCCATGGGACGCATGAAAGACTGACGCAAAGTATCTATTTAATAGGTTGGCTTTTTCCTGGGCGTCAGTTGTCAGTTGCCCCATCTGGCTCAGCAGGGGTCCGATGTTGCCCCTTCTTTTCCTCCGGCTCCCCACATATCTGAAAAAGGACTTTTTATTGTCCTTGATGCTCATTTGAGTCATTTGCAAGCATTTAAAAAGCAGGCAGTATACTAAAATTTCACAGATGTAGCATAGACAGTCCATCTGAAAACCAGTATATGAATCACCTCCTTCATTATTTGCTATGTATCATTCATACTATCATGTCATGCTTAATAACTGTAGTTATGTAATCACAAAGCAGAAACCCTACCATGTGACATGGGAGAGGGGACTGTTGCATAGCATAAAAGCAGACAGTCAAAATGAGCCTGAACACACTACTTCTTGAATAAGTTTGAAGACAATTCAACAAGAATGTCATGTGTGGACAGAGTAAGGAGCACTCACAAATTCCTTTGTCATGTGTTCACAAGAAGAAGCCTTTCCCATCTCTTTGGAGAGTTGAATGATATGGGGATATCCTGTCATTTGGTTGACTGAAATAGCAATCCCAATATAATGCATTCTCAGTATGTTGCAGGACACAGCATTGTCATCAAAGATGCTTTACCACAGCTGTTTGCTTCTGCATTGCCTGCATTGGGTCTTTTTCCAGGATTTTTAGAATGCACCAAGAAACCAACCCTCCATAATAGTGCCCTCAATGGCCCTCTGGTGGGGTGAATTCAATAGTTCCTGGGAGACACTTGCTTTTTTTTTTTCATTCAAGAAATTTGTCAGCTACCTTGCACATGGTAACTCTCCTCTTTGCCTAAACGGTGGCATTATAGGGACAAAGAGGAATGTGCAAAGGAAAATTTTCTATTGCACCAGACATGGTGTCCATGTCAGCAATGATAAGATGTTACTTCTCCCACAATTTTGGAAGCCTATTTCCATCTTCTGTTCACATTCTGAGGTTCCTTTTGAGATGGCAAGATTTCTAGCATAGGTGCCTTGTAACAAAGCTAGGTATTTAAATGGCTGTGCTGCTTTGAGGTAGTGGGGATGGTAGGGCAGATAGGTGCTATTTAGTGTGCTGGCTTAGAAGATGCTGGCTTTGGGACAGGTGGAGAGTAACAGTGACCAGGCTAGCAGTTTCCTGTAAACCCCTGCTGCTGGTCCTGGCTTCAGAGGTTGCAATTGGTAGGTCACCAGGAGAAAAATGGGTCTTGTTCAAAAAAGACAATGGGTAAACCAGAAAGATATGCAGCCCTTTTATGAGACCCTCCAGTTGGCATAGTAATGGAAGCAAAATTAACTTTATGAACAGTCCTGAGAGAGCTGCTTTGCCTTGCAATGTGTGCGCCAAAAATAGAGAATTATTATTGCCTTAAATTCGTTTTATGACATCTACATGTCAGCAGTAATTAACAGAATTCTGCAGAGACTATTCCAAGACAAATCTCTATGCATTTCAAAATGTATCTGTAGCCTATGGGCAATTTACCTCATGAAATCCCAGTTTCACAAAGCTGAGTACATGAACCTGAGAGCCAATGTACCACTTCTAGTGATTTTTCTCCTTCCATATCTGTTCCTGCAATAAACATGATTGCTAATCAATGCATTTGATTTTTTTAACCCCAATGGTGCCAACGTAAGTAAGGATGAAAAGAACTGTGGTGAGTGGATATGAGGAACAGACACCAACAGGAAGCGGATCTTAAGGGGGCTTACAGAGGTCGTTAGTGTGGTCTGTGATTGTGGGATTTGATGCTGCAGGGAACTAAACCTTTAAGTCAATGGTTTTCAACCTGTGGTCTGTGGACCTCTGGGGGCCCACAGACTGTCTAAGGGGTCCACAAAAGCTGACTATGGTCAATCAAAAGTATGTAAATACCCACACTTACAATTCAAAGGGATCCCCACCTCCATTTGAAATATTTAGGGGTCCTCAAATGAAAAAAGGTTGAAAGCCACTGCTTTAAGTAGTGGGCACAGATATGATTCTAAGCATTTTGGAGGCTGGAGAGATTTAAGTGTTGAGCAGACAAAGAGATACCTAGCACTTGCCAATATGGTGGCAAATAGCTGCTCATGTATGGCAAAACACTCAAAGATTACTGCAAGACCCAAAATTAACTCTTGCTAAAGTAATTAGAATGTGTCCCCTAAAGAAGTCAGCTAATCTAGAATGAGGCTAATGGAGGGGGACAGAGCTTTATAATGGTAAACGCTAAAATGAAGGACTCACAATGCTATGGTAACGCCCACTAAGGAAGCACAGATAAATAAGGAAGTGGAAGGAGCATAATTTGAAACAAAATTGGGAGGAGAAGGGGAAAACCTTTTTTCATTTGCGTACCCCTAAATATTTCAAATGGAGGTGGGGATCCCTTTGAATTGTAAGTGTGGGCATTCACATACTTTTGATTGAGGGGGAAAGAG
>NW_005842114.1:1839265-1848505 GCF_000455745.1 Alligator sinensis | reverse complement strand
AGTACTTCATCCAGTTAAAAAAAATGCATCAAGCCATGTGTCTTATCAAAAATGTGGATTCACTGACAAAGCAGGGGATAAAAAGCTGAGTAAGAATCTGAAGACATCCTTTCAATAGAAAAAAGAAATGCAGAACAGAGTGCAAAACAGAGGTGAAAGAGCCTGAAAGTCTCACAGCTGATTCCTCCAGAAAATTTCCTCTTGCCCTATGACAAAGTTAACACAGCGAGGTGTACAGGTAGAAAACTAAAGTGAAGGCCATCACCAACCTATCGGCCCAGAAGACAAGCAAGAGATACAAAGATTCCTTGAAATAGTGATTGGTGGGGGAATTTCTTCCTAATCCAGCTGACCACAAGAGCAACCTGAAAGCACTACAATCCAGAGATGCCTAATGGACATGGGAAACAAATCTTCATTGTTTCAGAGCCTAAAAGAAGTAAAGTTACCCCGGTTATGAGGTACCATGATGGAAGTATAAAACTAAGTTACTGAGGGACACCTCCAGGGAGGGTACCAGTGTCATCCTCTTAAAACAGCATGATCAAAACTGGAGACTAATGGCTTATTCATAATGGATGCTAACCAAATGTAAATGAAAATCCTTTCAAATCAAAAAGGAAGGCTTGACCTTAGTCCATAGATATAAAATGTTTTATGTGTTGATTTAGGGAGCATAGTCTTGGCTGAAACCGACCATAAACTTCCTGGCCAAAATGCGCCAGGCCAAGAGCTGATGATTATACAAACTGGATAGAAAGGATGATGGGTGCAGACACAGACTCTCAAGCATTTTATAAAATTAGAGTGGATCAAAGTCCATAGATAATTTATGTACACTCCAAACTGGGGAGAAGAAGGAGCATACAGTCTGATCAAAGGTCAAACAGACTGATTGACAGAATTAGGGATGAAGATGAGATCAGAAGGTCCATGGGGCAACAAAGGGCTCCTGATGGACTCTAAATACCGCTAATTAGTTTGGTTATTATATTGGTTAGAAGATTTGAAATTCTGTATTATCTTACTACTGTTTGTTAGTTGTGATTTTTTACAATCGTTTGGTAAGGAAGATGTGGGAAACCATACCATTAAGAGGCTCTAGAATAAGCTTTTCAGAACCAGCTGTTCTGTTATGAAGTGTTGTTTGGGTAGAGCTCAGGCTTCTTATCACACTTTTTGGTGCTAGATAATTAAATACAACACTCAACGGGGGCGGGGAGGGGGCATTTAGTACCAGCTGTGGCAATGGTTTCTGCAAGTGGAATCTGTTCACTGAGAACTGGATGAAAAGAACCACAGGCAAACAGGTGCTCTGTGGTAGCAGAGAGCCTTCCATCAATCCCAATTTAAACTGCCTCTCTGTTTTATTCATTACCAGCTTACCAAATCATCCTATCTCCCAGCCTTCTTTGGTATCAGCCAAGGATTATTCTGTGCTGTGCCTCACTGAAATAGTCCAGACTCCTTCCATTTTCTACTTGCCTACAGAGATAAAACAACTCTTTGCTATAATTGATGGACACAATTCACAGCAATTAGTATTTCAGCAGCAGGTAGTTAACCCTCAGGGCAAAGTGTGATTGTCTCTATTTAGCTTGCCTTGTATGGCCATGAATTTAGAGTAGGTACTTTAGCGCAGCATTCTCCCTCTCAGCCATCATAACACACAGCCTGCTCTGCTCCTCCACACAACAGAGAAAGCTGCTTGACAGGCACGAGGAGATGCTCCAAGGAGCTCTCCACAGCTGCAGGTGCCACCGGTTCCAGAGCCCCTGCCACTGGAAAGTGCTCCGTTGTAATTCAACACCTTGTACAACAGGGACCTGTGGGGTTGCATCCACTGTACTATTCCTGGCTCTGCTATGCAAGAGAGAGAAATCATAAGCACCAGGCACTAACATGAGATGCCCTCGTAGCCCTAGTCTGCCTACAGCATTAAAGCTTGATATTTAGAAAAAAAAAATAACAATGCTTCTTTAAATTCTCAAAAGCTATATTTATTTTCCATTCCCCTGCTGAGGAAACATACTTGCAAGTGGGAGAGCCGCAACAGGACAGGTATAATTATTACATTCTAACTAGAACTCACAACAAGGGCTTTTCATTCAAAAAAGCACAGCCATGAGCTACAGACTTTTCCCTGTCTCTACTGGACCTGAGCCAGTTTGCAGGCTTGATGGTGTCTGTAGCATAAGGCTTCAAGAGCTTTAAGAACCACTCCAAGGACTCTTGTTATAACTATTGTAGGGATTCTCACCTCACCAGGACTCCCATGGGTATTTTAAAGAGAGGAAGGATTTCTAATGGAGTTGTATCTACTACAGGGAATATTGTAAGGGAAGTTAATGCTGCAAAGAATCCTGCAGGGGTTAAATACGGCAAGGGATTTTGTAGGGATTATAAATACCGGAGGGACTCCTACAGAATTTGCAATATAGTCATAGAAACAGCTGAAGAGCTCATTAAACTCCACAGGGTTTGCTACAAAATTACAGTATATGCAACTGGAGAAGGACTGCTATTCTGGAGCATTGGGTCCACTTCCCAACTCCAGCGTATGCTTCCTGTGTGACTTCTGGAAAGTCTACATGACATTCTGATGAAAATATTCTGACATTTTTCTGACAGCAAAATTGTCAGGAAATATTCTGACATTCTGATGAAAATATTACCTTTCTGTGCTGTCAACAGGGTATGCACCAAATGGATTAAGAACTGGCTTTCTGAAACCTCTCAAAGTCTAGTTGCCAGTGGGGAATCAACATCAAATAGCATGTTTCTAGTGAGAAATGGTACCAGGCCCAATGCTAGTCAAGAGTTTCATCAGTGACCTAGAAAGTAATATACAACCACTGCTGCTAAAACTTGCATGACACAAAGTTTGGCTCCAGACCTAGGCCCACTCCTCCCTTCCCCCGCCACTGCAGCGGGGAGGGGGAAACAGGCCCAGACCGCAAGCAGCACGAGGAAAGGGGCTCCATCCCCACCCCCCATCATTCTTGACGGGCAATCAGCTAGTATTAAAACATATATATATCCAATTTAAGGTCCAAGTCCAGAGCCTTGTCTCATCACTGGGCCAAAAGGACCAGAGATTCAAATGCCACCCAAACAGCCCATTTTATTTTAGCCAAAAGGCTGACTGAACTACGAACAAGAAATGGAGACCATACCAACAATATCGGGTATCCCAGGAAGCAGTTTGAAAATGAGTTAAGGCTCATAGAGAAAAAGAACTGAACTTAAGCTTCCAGTACAAGCCTATGGCACAAAGGCTTATTGTAACTCTTGGCTGCATCAGCAGGGGAGTAGCGAGGAGGAACAAGCAGGTGATTTGTCCATACATAGTACTGCAGAAACCAGCATGTAGTTGTGCTGTCCACAGTTTTAAAAAGAAGCTGAAAAATTGCACAAAAAGCAGAAAAGAAGTCCAGACATGATATAAAGGCTGGAGATAAAGGTCTTACCATGTGAAATATAAAAAGCATGCTCTGTTTAGTTGGCCAGAAAGACAATTGAATGGATTTGATTGCAATGCATAAGTACCTTCACAATGAGAAAATACTGGGTACTAAGGGGTTCTTCAGCCTGCAGGCACAAGAACCAATGCCTGGAAGCCAAAGCCAAACAGAAATGAGATATCAGATGTTAACAAAAAGGCTGGTCAATCACTGAGAGAAACCCCCAAGAGAAGTATTGCATTTTTCACCTTTCAATACCTTCAAATGAAAACCAAATGCCTTTCAGGAAAATATGCTTTAGTCTAGCACCAGTTATGATGGTTAATACAGGAGCAACTGGGTTAAATGTAATGGTCTATGATATAGAGGAGATGCAACTAGACAATTTAGCACCTTAACTTCAATGACTCTATGAAAACTCATTTGGTTTCTCTGAACCTCAGTTCTCCATCTGTAAAATGGGCATAACAACTCACAATCCTTTTAAAATGACAAATATATTAAGGATGATGAAGTATTTAGATTTCATAGAGATCTTATACATATCCAAGGTAGACAAACAGACACAGGATACAGAAATTGTTCTTAATGTTGGCAGGCAGATGGAGCTAGATAAACTGTAGCAGTGTCATACATATCATTTTTAACATATCAGAATTATTAGTTTAGGAAAAATTGAGGAAAGTTCCAGGCAAAGACTTGCTTAAAGCCAAATTCAGGCTATAAAACACAGGTTAATTACTAGAAAAATAACTTCAGTGGAACCTTATAATATTTAAAAATATGATTAAAGCTTGGAAATTTTCAATTAAGTGTTTGGAAAAAAAAAATCAACTGAATATCTGAAACTCAGTTAACTTTCCTCAACCTTAGCTCTGTCCTTTCTCCAGATCCTTGTCCATCCTATGCCTATCTTCCCAAGACACATTTGCTGTATAAACCTTATCTTTTGGCAAAACTCCAGTGTCCACATGCACCCATTCTGATATCCCTTGCTGATTACCTTGTTCTCTGAATTACACTTGTGCTTCAAAGCAAACACATCAGCTCCAATTTCTCCTCTGTTTCAGCCTTTATTAGCCAACTGTTACAAGCAGAAACACTGCCATCACCTCTCGCCTGTCATATACAACAACTCTAACTCTGCCTATTCCATATTTCCCCTGTGGTGAATAAACCATGATAGCCTCACACCTGTCCTTCTGTGACTCTTCTTGTAACTAACATTAGCTGCCATTCAAGTACTATGAATCACATTGTCAAATAAAAATCAAGGAGAGCAAGAAAAACATTAAGTTTTCTACATCTGTCATTTGTTTCTACAGAGCAGAAAGACCAATCACACTCTGCTTTGCCATAGAAGGTCCAGATGTACATTCACAGAACATAATTCTTTCTCTGGCCAAGCAACAATCTTAGTTGGTCAGCCTCCAATGTATATGTAAGCCAGGGTCTTCCTTGCTGGATGTAGAAGAAATGGAAGTAAGCAAAGAGGATCACACAAGGGTATTCCTGAGTAGAGACATCAGAATAGATTGCCCCTTTACATCTCTTCAGACCTATATTTTTCATTATTCTCACTGAAACCATTCCATATCATCATTAGACAATGTTCCTTGCAGTGGAGTATGGGATAGGGTTAAAGGTGAATTTCTAGACTTTCATACTTTTATTTTAATGCTTGAAATGTTCAAAGTTCATAGCACTTTTTTCAAACAATATTTGTTCTAATAAGTCCATCCTTACAATTTTAAGGTAGTGTTAGAGTTATGTTGTAGCCATAATGATCCAGAAATTATGAGAAGCAAGGATTTTGGGGGGTTGATATCCACCAAATATATGGTTGGAATTAAGTTAGACAAGTTGCAAATGTAAGACATTTTTCATCATTCTTTTAACTCACTCCTAATAAAACATTTTGTCTGGAAATAATAATGCATGTTTTCAACAGCCAATTTTTAACAATATAATCAGATTATAATATGCTTCAACAGCTGCCTTAAATCTTGTCAACTTCTGAAGGGATTAACAATGATGAGAGAAGATCTGGTGCTCAAAATATTGCCAACTAGACTGAGCAAGGCACATCTGTATATGCAGGAGAAAACATGAACAGGGAAAAGGGTATACAAAAATCAACTAACAGGTTTGATCCAACCAGCAGGACAGAAATATGGGCCATGTACCTAGGAAATGATCCACCTGCTGGAAATGAGTACACCTGAGGTAAAGGTGTTACTAAATATGAACAACAGAAGCAGGCTAGCATGGAACTAGGGTCTAGACCAGGGATGCATAAGCCTCAGCCCACAGGCCAGATCCAGCCTTTGGTGCCATGTCATCTAGCCTGTGAGGCTCTCAATAAGTCTGGAAATTGGGCAGTGGGGGAGCAGTGGCACTGATCCTGGACAGCAGGGGCAACATCTGTCCCAACAGGGCCCAATCCAACCCATGCCACTTATCTGGCCTGCAGGGCCAAAAGTTTGAGCAACATTGGAGTGGCTTATACAGGCTCAGGGTGAGACAATTCAAGAGCAGAGGAAATTTAAGGTTGACCTCAAACACCAGGACAGCAGAAAAGAGGATCAGAGCATAAAGCATACTAATTAATCTGTAAACTAAAGAAACGGGAGGCACAAGCAGAGGACACCTTCACAGAAGTGACACTGACATGCAAACCAATGTCAATTTGAATGAGGGCATTGTTACACATGACACTTCACACAGGCTAACTGCACTTACAATGCTAGCATCTGAGTGGTCAAGCAGAGAGGTATGTGCTAAGTGCTATTGCAGTGTAGTAAAGTCAAGCCTTTTCTGCAAAGGAATAACTCCAGATCATATTACCTAACATGGGTTGAGCCAATATCAGTCTGTCTCATGGAGGTAATACAATCAGGAGACTCAAGGCTCTAGTGCAGTACAGGTGCTGGCTCCCATGCTGTGCTGGTCTTGCTCCCAGCCCCCATACCACACCAGAGTCTTGAACTGGCTCTGGTGCAGTGCAGGAGCTGGGTGCTGGTGTCACTCCAAGTTTCTGCACCAGCTCAGATGCAATCCCTGGAGCCAGCTCTGTGGGATCCCAGGCAGGAGAGTCTCAGCCCTGGGATCACACTGGAGCCAAGACTCTCCAGTATAGTACGACAATCTGTATTTGGATTGTAGTAAGCATTAACGTATGACTGCTGAGAAAACTTTCTAAGTTGTATTAATGCTTCCTACTGTCTAAATATAACATGTGCTAAGTGTAATATATAACAAGTCCCTTACAATGATGCCCAGAATGGACAACCAACTCTCACTTGGTTGCTGTTTGTAATAAGGACTCTTACACTGCCTTACTGGTAGGTGGCAGGAAAGCCTCCTTGCACTTAGCAAATGGTTACCTCAGACCCATGCACTAGTGTAATTTGCAGCCATGTATATTTATGCCTGATTTTCAGAGTCAACTTTAGCCTGGAATGGAGTGGCTAATAGCTCAATAGAGCTACAAGTCATGTGTCCACTCAATGTTTCCACCCATGTGAATGTCCACACCCCAATGGAACAGAGGAGATTTCTGTGTCTGGCAGCTTCAGTGCACGATCCCCTATATATTCACTAAACAGTCTTGCCTCAGCAGACCTTACGGTGTCCCCTAAGCTTTCATTTCCTCTATCGTGCAGAGAGCCCACACCAATATGTCTTAAGACAGTCTATATCATGCATTCTTATTCACAAGTAGGTCTGTCTGGTAAAATGACCCCAAGAAAACTGACAGCCACTGCCACCTTCCCACATACACTTTTCCTATAGCACAATCTGAATTGTCACACAAAAGAGGCTGTCATTGCTGGGAAGCCATAATTGTGCTATTATCTGATTCCATTTCACAACCCCTTCCCTGCACAATAAATGGAGCAACAGAATGCTCTTGGCTCCAACATGTCATTCAGACTGCATCTTCTTGTTCCTACCCCTCTCTTATCTTGCCCTTTTTTCTGCGTTTGTTTTCAGCTATTCAGCCATTTGCCTTCTCCTGTTCTCTTCTCTTCTCCAGTCTCTGCATCATGCAAACCTGGAGATAACTGAATTTCACTGATCTGCCCTCACATCTCTCCCCCAGCTATGAATTCTGTGCTCTCTTCCATCTTGTATCCCAGACCTGCCAACTCTGACTGCTTCCCTGGCAAATTAGTTGTTGTTCATGTCCAGAAGCCCAGGCATAAGGTCGCCCATCTGGCTGCTTGTAGTAACCCAAGAAAATCCCTTCCATTCTCCTGACTGCAATGTTAGAATGATACTTGGCATTTCTGCAGCATTTCACAGGCTCAGTGCAACGTACACATATTAACATCCCCTCACAACACCCCTGGGAGGTGGTTGGATGGAGATTATTATCCCTGTTTGACAGAAAGTAGAAGCTACTTCCTTGAGGCCAGTCAGTGTGTCTGTAGCTGACTCAGGATTAGAACTCAAGAACTCCTAACTCAACCCCATGCTCTTTCCAAATGATGTTGCCTTCCCAAACAAAGACAGCCCCCGCAAATGAAAGGGTCAGGACACAGCAGTGCTGTTCATCCATTTCAAGCAGCCCCCTAGCCAGGAGTGGATATGTTCAAATAAAGCTGAAATTCTTTAGCCTAATACTATCAACATATCTGTTAAGGGACCCCAGTGCCCTTGGGTCATCCCTGGTACCATTCAGCAGTGTTAGTAAAAGGAACTGAACAAGATGCTTCTGGATAAAGACACAAGTTTCAGCTGCTAGATGTATGATGAAGATGCAGGGTTCAGAGGAGATGCTTGTTGTCACCTCAGGATGTGGGCACTTACTGGCTCCATGGGAAGAGCGCAACAAGTCTCACAGCCCTCACAACTAAACAATGCGTTTAAGTCGGCAGGCCCGGATGAGCTCCATCCGAGGGTACTGAAGGCACTGGCTGACGTCATTGCGCAGCCACTGGTGGGAATATTTGAACACTCGTGGTTCACAGGCCAGGTCCTGGAGGACTGGAAAAGGGCCAGTGTGGTCCCCATTTTCAAGAAGGGGAGGAAGGAGGACCCAGGCAACTATAGGCCAGTCAGTCTCACCTCCATCCTAGGCAAAGTCTTTGAAAAAATTATCAAGGCTCACATTTGCGAGAGCCCAGAAGGAAAAATTATGCTGAGGGGAAACCAGCACAGGTTCGTAGCAAGTAGATCATGCCTGACTAATCTAGTCTCTTTTTATGACCAGGTTACAAAACACCTGGACGCAGGAGTAGTGGTTGACGTCGTTTACTTAGACTTCAGGAAGGCCTTTGATACGGTATCCCACACCATACTGGTGAACAAGTTAAGAGGCTGTGACTTGGATGACTACACAGTCTGGTGGGCGGCAAATTGGCTAGAGGGTTGTACCTGTAAGGAGTGACCTAGAAACCTCTACTCGAAGATGAAGAAGAAGAGAATGCTATGTGAAGAATGCCCATCTGCAATGATAAGGAGGAGACAGTCTTAGATAAGGGGGGCTTGAAAACAAAAGAAGAAACAGAGTACTGGGTTAAAGGGCTCATTAAAATACTAAAAATCACACCCCTAGGTGGGGAAAAAGTATGCTAATGAAACACACATGTATGTAAATGAGATACATGGCTAGAACACAGGTATAGAGACATGCTCAGTAAAGAACTTCTTGCGTCACTCCCTTATAACCAATCATCAAACAAGCACGCTTGCGAAGGCTTGAAAACTCCTGTATAAAAGATGCTTAGAAGTAGTAGTAGGTGTGCTTGTTACGTGAATTATTCCGCTT
>NW_005842114.1:1812205-1838774 GCF_000455745.1 Alligator sinensis | reverse complement strand
TGCATGACGAACAGAACCAAGGAGGTGATACTTCCCCTCTATCGGGCGCTGGTCAGACCACAGTTGGAGTACTGCGTGCAATTTTGGGCGCCGCACTTCAAGAGGGATGTGGATAACCTGGAGAGGGTCCAGAGAAGGGCCACTCGTATGGTTAAGGGCTTGCAGGCCAAGCCCTATGAGGAGAGACTAGGGCACCTGGACCTCTTCAGCCTCTGCAAGAGAAGGTTGAGAGGCGACCTTGTGGCTGCCTATAAGTTCATCATGGGGGCACAGAAGGGAATTGGTGAGGCTTTACTCAACAAGGCACCCCTGGGGGTTACAAGAAATAATGGCCACAAGCTAGCAGAGAGCATATTTAGACTGGACATTAGGAAGAACTTCTTCACAGTTCGAGTGGCCAAGGTCTGGAATGGGCTCCCAAGGGAGGTGGTGCTCTCCCCTACCCTGGGGGGTCTTCAAGAGGAGGTTAGATAGGCATCTAGCTGGGGTCATCTAAACCCAGCACTCTTTCCTGACTATGCAGGGGGTCAGACTCGATGATCTATTGAGGTCCCTTCTGACCCTAACATCTATGAATCTATGAATCCTATGAACCCTAATTTGTTCTGCTAGCCAGCTCTTGGAGAAGCCTGTGCTCTCTTGAGACACAGAGGTATATTTCTTATTTCCCCTTACTGAAGAACCAATGCCACTTCCTTATCCAAAGGGAGCAAGAGGGTGGGCCCCAACCTAAAGGAGCAAGGGTAAGCAGGGGCAAGGAGCATTTAGGTAACTACAACAGGCCCTTGGAAAACACAGCAGAGTTAAGTGCTTGGCTTGCCAGACAGTCAAAGGGCTGCGTGTGTATTTTGGACCTTGCCATATCCTGATGTTGTGGTCCCATCACAGGCATGGGAAAACAATATGTTTTACCAGTGTCATCAGCATCACAGCAGTGCGGTAAAATGAAAGGCTGATCATGTACACCCTTGAATTGGAAGAATGTTGCCCTACCTGATATAGGACTACACCCAAAAGAATCAGGGGTAAAACTCCCCAAATGTAAGTTACCCCAATTTAAGTATTTGTATCCATCCCCATCCCCAAGTAGCCATTTGTGAAAGGCAAATGAGCTACTGCCTGCTCCCCAGCCATTTACAGTGCATACACACATTCATCACACCTGGTCTACAATCAGCCACATAACTGTAGAGTGGGAGTGGCATGTAAAGGCATTTGCCAGTATCAGGAGTCATGTAGTACAAGTAATTCAGGGTGGGGGGGCCTAATATGTCCATGGTGGGGTTGGTGGATCCATGGGGGAGGGAGGTCTGGAGGGCTAAAAATAGCCAGGACAGAATCAGGGGGGTAGGAAGAACACAGCCCCAGGGCTGGGACAAGCAGCTGGGCTTTCCCAGTCTGGGGCTGCACTCCAACACAAGGAAACATGTGCTGGGTTAACTTGTTCCATAACCAAGTTAGATCACTTGCACCTGCCCCCACCACACTTACCTGGAATCAGCTAGGTCTGTGGTTCTCAATCTTTTTCAACCCAAGGCACCCCTTCATATCTTTTCTAAATTTAGATTCTAGCGTAGCGAGTCTCAACTGGAGTGCCACAAAACTCTGAAAAGTTATAGAGGAGTGAGTGCCTTGAGGCAAAAAAGGTTGAAAAGCACTGGCTTATGACATGTGCTTGAACCAGGTCTCTGATCCAGGTTTAATTTACCTTAGTGTACCAAACTGATGTAAATTACCCCAGGGTATGTGATTGTCGGTCTAAGCACATAGTACCACAGCTCTAAACAGTAAATTAACTGATTTTTCCATGCGCTGGCCAGACTGACAAAACAGAAATAAATACTACTTTGGAGCCAACCTAAAATGATTTGGTTTTGGTTTGTTTTCCTTCCAAAAAAGGTTTGTTTGATTTCATGTTCAGAGAAGGTTACCCTTTAACATTTAAAATTTAACTTTATTTCAAAACGAAATGTCATTTCAGAAGGAAAAACAAAATACTCGGACTTCTTCAATAATTTTTAATGGCTAAAAAAGTTGGAAACATTTGTGAATATTTTTGATTTACCAGAATCTGTACTTTTCAACTAACATAACACTTGACAAAATGTTTTGTCCTGCTCTAGCAGTATCATATGGGCATGTCACTACATGCCTATGAGGGGAAAGGAGGGTTAACAAAACTCCTATAGTCTAGAAACTGAAAGAAGAACACTAAGACAAACTTAGCAGGGGAACCTTTAAATCAGTAGTTCTCAACCAGAGTGCTGTGGCAACCTGGAGTGCTTTGAGATCCTTTAAAAGTGTGTCACAGGGTGCTGTGCAATATTAACACTGTTAGGCATGCAAATACCTACATATGATTCATAAGATAAACCCAGAGATTTCAAACAGAAATCCATAGACCTGCTGTTTGTGGTTCAAAGACATGTTGTGATCTTTGAGTTCTTTGCACCAGTTTTACTCTATTAAGTTCCTTATTAAAAAAAATAATAAAAACTAAGGGCTAGCATTTTCCAAGGGGTGCCTTCAGTCTAAGAAGGGGGAGAGCCACTGCTCTAAGGGCACTTATACACTTGAGGGAGGGAAGTACTGGGGCTCCCTGCAGCTCAGGGGCTGCTTGGCCCACTAGCAGCTTGCACCTTGGCTGCTTGAGAGGCAGGCAGGCTCTGCTGGGGGAAAAAAGAAAAAGGATTGGGCTCCTCGCCCCTTCTGCCTTCAGCACACACCTGCTGAAGGCAGAAGTGGCAAGGGGCCCAATCCTTTTTTTCCCAGCAGAGCCTCCCCACCTTTCCCACAGCCAGGGGGCAAGCTGACAGCTGCATCATTACAGTTTGAAAAGTTGCAAACTAAAGTACATCTAGATGTAGGTTAGTCTGCTAAAATGCAAAGACATTTAAAACCCCTAAAAGTTTTGCATGTGTACACTGTGATGCCATTAAGCCACATAAAGTGACATTTTCATCACATATACATGTTAATGGCACCATGTGTACAACTGCCCTAAGGTTGTACAAGAAGTCTGCTGTACGATCTTTTCAGCTCCAGGTACAACAGCTTTCAGAAGTAGATCAAACATACCAAAGAGCTCTCATCTTGAGGCCCAGCACCAAAACACATAAAAGAACACTGAGGAACAGACATCTCCCAAGGTAAGCCATCGAGTGAAAATGCACAGGAAGTGAAGTGGATAGCAAATTCCAGGAGGAAAATTAAATTACCTTGAGGTGTGACAAAACTGTAATTGGTACCTGAAAGGAGATTTACCTTCACCATTGGGAGAGAAAGAAACTGAACAATTAGTAAATGAAAATAAAATAATGAGCTATTTAGAGACACTGTCAGTGCCATAACGCAAGCTGCAGGTGGGCAGCTTGGGGAGGTCAAGCAGCTTGCCCCTTGCTTGTGCCTGCCCCCTGCCATCTTTGCCCCCCTGCAGCCTCCAGTCCCACTTTCTCCCCCAGCCTCTGCTCTCCCCCACTCCCACTTCAGGGAAGAGTGTAAGGTGCTAAAAAAGAAGGGAGGTGGGAGTGGCGGGTATCCGAATTCAGATGAGAGTGGATCTGAGTTTCTAGGTAGCTCCTTCTATATAAATATTTCTTACTGGAGGGATGGGAAACTCAGATGAAGGACCAACAGTGACAGATTCTACCAGAGCCTTCACCTGAAGCTCATCTCTAGGAGCAACTGAAGGCTGTCAGGATCTGATGGTTGTCTGGTGTTTCCCTAAATAGAATGAACACAGTCCGGTTCCTGGCTGGTGTTGCCTTCATAACAGGGACCTTGCTCACAGTCTCCACAGAGTAGCTAGGGACTGAAAGAAGGAGAGGAAATGAGCCATCCTCATCCCATCAGATTTCCTAGGTAAGATCTGAGGCACTCTAGTAGGGCAGCAGAAGGCAGCCTGCAGGGCAGAGGTTTAAGCCTAAGTACCTTATGGACAGTCTTGAGCTGCACAGGGCAATTAAAATGTTTGGGGGCTGGAGCACATGACTTCTGAGGAGAGGCTGAGGGAACTGGGATTGTTTACTCTGAAGAAGAGAAGACTAAGGGGGCAACCACCCTTTAACTACCTGAAAGGTGGTTACAAAGAGGACACAGCTAAACTGTTCTCAGTGGTGGCACATGACAGAACAAGAAACAATGGTCTCAAGGGAAGTTTAGGTCAGATATTAGGAAAAACTGTCACACAAGGAGAGTAGTAAAGCACTGGAATGGGCTATCCAGAGGAATTATGGACTCTCCATCTTTGGAGGTTTTTAATATCCAAATAGACAAAACCTTGACTGGAGTGATCTAGTTGGGGATGGTCCTGCTTTGAGCAGTGGGTTGGACTAGATGACCTCCTGAGGTCCCTTCCAACCTTAATTTTCTCTGATTCTAAGTGTGCTGGAATGCATGGATAGAACTTCATTCCCTTGGAAGCTCAACAACAACCAAAGTTCCTCTCTACCAATCTCATCATTTTCCAATGAGCACATACTGGCTCAGACTTTCCATGGAGTAAAATTTTCCTACCCAGCCAGACAGACTCCTGGTGACATCAGTGAGATCCCACCACTGACAGTCTCCCAAATCCTAACCTCAGTTGAGTCAGTTCCATTCACTCAAGTTATACCAGGATCTGGTTGCAAGTGCTGAGCATGCATGAATCAAGCAAGAGGATTCATATTGATCCTGTGTTTTTAAAGAGTCAACATGATCACCTCCAGCTTATTTGTTTGCATGTCAGCAACATCCACAGGCATTTGCATTGCTCTGACAGAAGTGTTGCTTCTACGCAAGACCCTGCTTATTAATGGAGGCCTTGACCCTTGCAGAAAGGAGAATGGAGCATGTAGGAAGGAGGGGTCCAAGAGCCATTGGAAACATTTACATTGTGCAAACCCTTTAGGAATCCTGGCCTTGGACTGCTCAGGATGAGCAAAGAAGCAAGCACAATTATGCTCCTCCCAGCTTCCACTCCTTCTCCAAGGTGAGAATTTCTGTGCAGCCATCGAGCCTTCAATCTATGCTAGATAAAGCTGCCTTTTAAAATGTAATTTGTTATTCTGTTGCGGTCATTTTCTATATCAATTTTAAATGGCATCAAAAGCCTTTTCATATGTTAAGCTCTAATTCATATGCTAATATCCAATTTACGGCAAGGTAATTATTTTTTGTTGAATTTATTATTAGGCATTTGTTGGGGAAGGGAGACGTTGGCAGCAGGTTAATTTCTGTATGCTGTAGTATGGATGAATAGGCATGAGCCAGCACAGATCCTCCTATTGCTTTGATGTAAACCAGAACAGGCCTAAGTCAACTACGCTGCCAAGTAATACACCAGGACATGAGCAGGTCTGCAGCTGTCTATCCAGTTGCCTATCCTGTCACCTTTTATTGAAATGGACCCCTATTTCTGACATAGGCATCCATCCCCATGTGGTTTATTTCTTAATTGGGAAGGTCTGTGATCTCTCAAAAACAAGCTGTCATCCTCAAGCCATATTCTGACATTCAAAATATATAGGCATATGCATGTCCACTGTGCATGCATTTAACAGCTTGGATGTGGCCCATGCATGAATGGGCATACCACACTGCTTTGCACTCATATATTAGCTATTGCAAGCATGGTTATCCATTTCTGTAAGCTGCTGTGGTCCATGCAAAAATGGAAGCACTCAATTTTTACCTGTCCAAATAAACAATTATCGCTGTAAATTTGCACTTATATAAATTAGTGATTTTAATCCTATCCCTTGATACTTCTAGATGCTGCTTTCTCAAAGAGATATATGGGACTAGGAATTTTTCTGATCACCCAGAAACCAGGATGGCTATGTACATTAAGTGTAACATTGCTATTGGAAAATATGTTACCATTATTGCCTCTCACTTTTGGCCATTTGTTTTGTGGCATGCTCCATATACTTTATAATGAAACTGGTTTTCAGAAGGTAGCAAATTGCCAGATAAAATAATACTGAAATAAGATCAAAACAAAATTATACACTGGCGACACAAATTTTGCCCAGCTCAGGGTCACAGAAGTAACTTGCCAGAGCTGACTCCAGTTTGTATAAAATAGATCAGTCTGCAGCTGCTGTCTTTAAGAGACAGAGGAGAATGATCCAATGGTGCCATTTGGCCCAGGATTAGATAGCATGGTACACACTGGGATGGCAGGCAGTTCAGGCTGCAGCTCTGCATCACAATATGGAGATTCAGTTCAGAATTTAGGCCATTTTCTGCCAGCCAGCTGGCATGGACTAGCCCTACTTTGTGGCATTATGTGAAAGGCACCTAAAACCAGGCTCCTTGCCGGTTCCTATTTTACCTCAGATTCATTCTTATTTCATTTCCAAACAGCTTATGAAACACAAGGCAGACACAAGCCAACAAGCAAAGAACATCAGGAGGTCAGCAATGTGATCCTCAGAATGACATGGCAAGGTCTAAATGCATGAAAACAGAAAGCTCTCAGGCTCAGAGGAAGACGACAGAGACCCTGGCTACTGGAATGCTTCACACCTTGACCAATTTCTGCTTCCCATTAATAGTACTGGAAGCCCAGCTGAACTACTGGCCACCATGGTGCAGAGGGAATTATTTACCCCAGCTGACCCAGCACCCTCATTCACAGATTAATTTAACAGGGCAAGCTGCATCTGCTTTCTAACCAGGTCAGATTCCCTCATGCTATCCTCATAGGAAACACAGGGAATGCTGGAGAGGGTCAGAAGCATCTTGAAAATGCTAACACCTGCTGTGGGAACTGAGCACCATTCAGCCACATGCTTGCAAATCTGGGAGGTTCAAAATGTTCATCTCACTATTACAGCTAACATATAACTCTGCCATTCAACAGCCTCATCCCTCTGAACTCATGTCACCCCCTTGTGCACAACTGTCATCACCATTTTATAGATGAGAAAAGTGCAATGGCTTGCCCAATGAGTAAGAGGCATGGTTGGGAATACAACCTAGAATGCAACTCCCAGACTGATGCTCTAACTATGTGACAATCCTCCTTGCAGTGACATCGCAAGAGCTGTGCGCAAACACACACATGCAGAATTTGGCAACTATTATCAGTCAGAGCTTTATTTTACTAGACTTCCTCTGATGGGTTGAGCAGACATTTCCTCCACAATTACTACCAGTTCCCAGGACTGCAATCAGAACGACCTTCCTAGGAAGCATGAGTGATATTACTCATCTCAAATCATCTTCTGCTGCACTGAGGGTCCTATGACAGATGTGTGAGGAAGAGAGGGGAGGGGGCAGTGGAGCAGGAAGCAAAAGCATATGCTAAACATAAAAACATGATACCAGTTTAGCCTTTACCAGTTTTTTAACAGTCTATTTTCTGCTTGAGGAAGCAGGTACATTTCCTATCCTTGCAGCATCAACAGCCGACAGGCTGTCTAAGGTGTGATGGCTCCGGGACAGTTATATTGCCTTGAATTTCACATTCCTGACACATCTGATAATTATGCCAAATGAGCTCACCTCATCTTCAGACTTCTGAGATGCACATATTAAATTAAGTGAAAGCTGTTAGCATCACAATGAAGAAAAGGCAGAGAAAAGCACCAACCATGCTCTTGACATGCAGCAGAGCTAGGCACAGCTCCAGTGGATTGTGCTGACAGGCAGATTGAAGCTCTGGAAAGGAAAAGTTAAAACATTCTAATCTGTCACCTGGGCACTGTCCTACCCAGAGCTTCAGGTCATTGAAGGATTGTAATACGTATCATGCCTGTACCTCTATACTAGGAGTGGGCAAAATATGGCCCACCAAGGGATTTTATCTGGCCTGCAGTGGGTCCCTTGGCCCTGCCCAACACAGGAGGAGGGGGCAGCATGGTGGCCAGCAGCACAGTGGCCAGATTACCCTTCCCGGCAGCCCCAATGGCAGCAGCACCTAAGAGCTGCCGGTGTTGCCACCGCCACTACAGAACCCAGCCCTACTGCGTGAGCACCCCAACCCATCAGCCCCGCACCCGCTGCCCAGGACCCACACAGGGAGGACACACTCGGCCAGGCAGATGGGATGGGGCTGCAGGTGGGCAGGGAGCAGCGTCTGAGAGCAGGATGGGTAGGCGGGGCCGGGGCTGGGATCATGGGGTGGTGCCAGATGGGCATTGATCCCATGGACAGAGGCGTGCTGGGAATGGATCATGCCTCTGCCCCAGGTCCCAGCCCCACGCTGTCACCACCCCACAATCCCAGTCTCCACCCCGGCCCCACCTGCCTGTCCTACTCCCAGACGCCCCTGTCCACGGCTTTATCCCATCCACTGGGGCTGAGATCACCAGGCAGTAACAGCATGGAGCCGGGCCCTAGGGCAGAGCCACTTGAGGAGTTTTAGTGAGCTGTTGCGGGTGCAAGGGAAGGAGGAGTGCTGACCTAGCACAGCATTGAGGGGGTGGGAGGAGCTGACCTGGCCCACAACAGCTTACCAAAACTCCCTAAGTGGCTCTAGCCCAAATAATTCCCCACCCCTGCTCTATACAGTGCCTAAAACTGTGGGACCCAAAGCCCTATCCTTCAGCGCTACTTCACATGACTAAAGCTACGATAATTATGGGACGATTGGGACAACTCTCATGCCCCAGCATGGCATCAGGTAATGCCATATGCAGATACCTCACAGCCTCTAAACTAGCTATATCTCCTGAACCCCAAATAGTTAAGGTGCCTTAATGCAGCACTAGGCATACAATTACTCAGCATTCCTGAGACACAACTCATTGGAACATGCCAAGCATCACACAAAGGCAGCTACACTAAGGTGTTTTCATGATGTCTCTCAATGTGGTGCCTCCTGGCACCTTACTTGGGAGGTCATGTTTGCTCATTGGTGAAACAGAGGTTTTTCCATGACAAAAAATGTTAAACTTGAACAAAATCTTGGCTTTCTAAAGCACTCCAGGATGTGGAAGAAGCTTTCTCCAAAGTAAGGAGTGCCCCAACCAAACCAGGCCCTTTGGTAACTATACATAAGTCACAGCTGTCTCTATGGGGCAGGCAGAAATTTATTACAGATATCCTGAAAACAAAGCTCTGAATCCAAATGCTGGAAAAGTTCAAGAGATACTCAGAACAGTTACCTTACTGTTGAAGGTAAGTGTAAGGCACCTTACACTTGAGGAAAAGTGACTTCCTCAAGGTCACATGGAGCTTCATGGTAGGTAGGGATGGGATTCAATATCCAGGGCTCCTCCTTCTCCCACTCTCTTCCTCTGACTATTGTGATAGTGATGGCCAGTTATATTTGCATTATTCTATTAATCATGATGGAAGCTAAGATCAGAGAGAACCAGTATGAGTATCTAGTCTGATCCCTTGCATAGCACAGGTTGGAGAATTTCACTTCACAATGCCTGCATTGCATCCATGACTTCTAACTGAGCTACTACATACCTTTCAGAAAGGTATCTGGTCTTGATATGAAGACTGCATGTGATGAAGAATCCACCACATCATCCACCACATCCTCATCAGATCAACTTATCTTCCCCATCATAAAACTCTCATCTTGCTAGTCCATTGTACAGGCACCCTTCTCTAAGAAAGGAAGGGCTGTTGAGATGGGACAAGAGAATTTGCCATGGAATACAATAGTTTGAGGTCTTATCTCTTGGGGGTGGGTCCCTTTTTAATTTCATCAGATGATCTAATGGGACAGGTACCAGATTGGGACTCAGAAGATTCTGTTCTGTTCCTGGTTCTGCTACTAACCTATTTTGTGGCTTGGACAATTTACTTCTGCCTGTGTCTGTTTCCCTTCCTACCATTCATCTTGTCTATTTAGATTGAAAGGAATCTGGGGCAAAAATTGTCTCATACTGTACGTGTATGGCCTCACTCAGTGAGGTCCTGATCTTGGCTGGGGCTCCTTGACACTACTACAATATAAAGAACTATCTAATTGTTTCTTCCTATCAAAAATACCAAGTAAGAACTTTGAACTCCTCTCAGTCCTTGTATTTCAGTCTGTCCCTACTGTATGAACTTTACCAGGGAATATTTGTACTCTGCCATTACCTATAACATGCTAGGCACCACCCTCCTCCCACCCCCACAATACACTCATCATCCTGACTCAAAGAGTTTACATTCCAAGATGGACAACCAACATCTCTAGATCATGGAGAAAGGAACCTCACCACAGACAATCAAAGTAGATACAATTTTTCACGGAACAGAGCTTTGGTCCTGATGCATGTGCTGCCATAATGGGAAAGGTGTTGACTGATGCATTGGTTTCACTCATTAATGTTTCAGCTTTATATGCAGGACTTCAACTTGAGATTGAGGCCACAAATGAAAGGAGGTAGTGGGCTCAGTTTAGTTCCTTTCAGATACAGGTAGCTCCCTCTATATAGAGGGGATACAGAAGAGAGATTCCTTTAGGTCAGGAGATAGGTGAACTGATTTAGAGATGGGAAGAAAGGGAAAAGTTTTCAACTAGCAGTAACAACTCCTCAGTTCAACTTCATAGGCTATGATACTGCCACTTGAACTCTGTCCAATACTGTGCCCAGGAACATTACAGTGCTATAGGTATCATCTCCTTCTCTCCATCTCTCTTTCTAGTTAACCCCGTTTCCAAAACTCTAAACAGACATCCAAATCATTTTGTTTCCCCCATATACACTCATCTTATATATTTTTCTTTCTCTACCTTATTTTCTTTCATCATTTGTTCCAGCAATATTAACCTACTCTACTGGGTAAAATGAAGCAGTAACTCCCTACAGCCACCCTCTGCATTCATTTCATAATTCTTAGATAAAAGCTGAGACACTGCAATATTCATTACCAAGCCAGGCTCTATGAGCAGTCAGGGTAGTAATGGAATGGAGCAGATTTGACACAAGGGATGTTGCTACAGAAATTAGCCTGTCATAAGATTACAGGGACTAAGTGTTATTGGGTGATAAGGTATGATCTGTTAATATTAAATTATCTTGCCAGTTAAAAAGGCACTGGTGAAATCCACATTTATTAAAAGCCCTGAATATGATATTAAATGATCTCAGATAAGCCAGTTTACTTCTGCATTAGAGATCAAATTGAAAGAGTTCTCCAGGAGGGATTTTTTGGATGAAAGATTACAACAATAAAACAAAAGAGCCTTTCATAAATGTTGCAGAGCTAACAGAGCCTTAGAAATTCCAAACCTAATCTCCCTTGGGGGCGTTAATTAACCCTTTGGTCCGTTCCTTATTGCTTCAAAATAAGGATTAGCTAGAAAGGGTTTCAGTAGGAAATAATGCTGCATATAAATAAGATTCTCTCTATATAGAGAGATTAATGCCACCCATCTGTATGACAACGCCAGGTTTTTAACAAAGGTTTCTAACAAAAATATAAACCACAAGCACAAAGCGCAAGTGATTTGTCCAAGTCATCAGGACCACCTAGATAACAATAGAGCCATATAACATCTACAGTTTCTTAATAAAATTGATTTGTTATAGACAGACAGCTACAAATAATGCTGACACCTAATACACATTTGTTCTGAAACCCAGAGTTTACAATACATCACATACTGTCCATATTAATGCATTTGCCTGCTTCATCCAGCGGAGTGAAAGTAGGAATGATGGGATGAAATTTAAGCAAAGGGAGAATTAATTAGGGCATTAGGAAATGGTAAGATTTATTAGTGTCAGAGAGACACACCCCCCACAATGGAAGTGGCAGAAGCAAGCATGAAAATATATGGTGTAGAAGAGCCCTGCTGTGGCAAAGAGTTAACATGGATGATCCACACTTCCACTCCATGTCTAATTATATTAGGTCACAGCTGAAAGATCATGGAGGAGACCACCTCATAGATCTTCCCCGCCCCATATTACAATACTTCCAGAATACTCTACCAGCTAATTTAGACCCCTTTGAGGACCTCTCTGAGGGACGTGTGGCTTGGGTAGAAAGGCAGAACAGGAAAGCAGATAGCATCTCCACTCCTGTCACAACCCTGGAAGAAACAAGGAAGCCAATCTTAACATTTCTATTGTCCCATCCATGCTGTGGAAAACATTAATGATCCAAGGTGAGGCCCAAGATAGATGCCAGCTGGGAATCCCCTAGATGCACAAATCTTATGAAGCCATCCTGTCAGGCAGAATCAGTGGAGAGTTCTGGGTCAATATGGCACTCAATAACACAGTCCAGACAGCAGCAGCAGGGAGCTGCACTGTTTCCAAAAAAAACACACAAAATATGGTGAAAAGGAAATGGTGGAGAAAATCATTCATCTGCTCATATGACAACTGTAGAAGATAAATACTGGAAGCTTTAAACAACTTGGTCTGCATCCCATCAGACCAGATGAGCCTGCCAATTAAGAATGCCCAACTGCCCCTGTGGATGCTCTAATAGAATTATTCAGGGCAGTGATCCGAAAATCACCATGGAAGTTTTATTAGGCATGGAAACACTCTTGCCAAGGGAACTGATGGACATCTCTGCTTGAGATCCCAAAAAATCACATAAAATATAAAACAGATGTACAATGGGGAAGGGGCCTGCTTTGGCTACAGGAAGATGGACTGGAGTGATCTAAAAGGTCACATTCCAGCTTTAGGAGTTAGACATGGGAGTGCTTTTTGTCTTGCTGAGTCCTTACTCATATAAGCAGTCTCACTGATGGTCAATCCAACCCAACGATTCCATGAGCAGAGCGCACTGGTACACATGCCCCTTTGATTCCTGGCCTACCTTGGAGTTTAAAATAAAAATTCCTGGCAGAGGCAACAGCATTTCTATTGAGACAGCAGTGAGAGAGTCAAAATGATTCAATATAATCTACTTGATTCCTTCTTGACTTAATGGCTCAATATAGTCTACCTGATTCCTTCTAAACTCTTTATTCCATGAGTGTTAATGACCCTCTTTCTTTTTAAATAGTCTTGACATTCAACTAATCATACTAACCTTTCTCTTGCAATTCTGTTCTGTTAGCTGTGCCTGGTAATGTAACTTCTATTTCACAGTCCTGCAGACTGTTTTTAACACATTCCAATAAATTTATATTTGTTTTGCTTCAATCTTAAACTGGATAGAATAGTGCTAGGCCCCCCAGCATATTAGTAAAGCTTCTAGTTTATTTTTAATTGGAGAAAAATACGGGCTATTTTATATGTTATGATGCACCTCACCATTTGCAACCTCTTTACAAAATTCTATATCCACCCATGCACTAGGGCAAGAAACAGCATCAATACCGCAGCAAGTAAAATGTCTCTTCACCAAAGGGAGGCAGCACTTCCCCTAGCAGCTGGTGATGATGTTACCCACATGCACTCCCAGATCGTGGCTCTTCATTAACCCCATATACCAATGACAGGGTTGCTCTGGAGGGCAAAGAGAAATGAGAAAGGAACATATTTGTCAACTGGATATTCCCACTAGCCAGTGGCGGAAACTGAGCTACTGCCAAAGATGTTACAGGAGTGAGTATGTGTCCTTGCTCATATAATGATATAATATGTCATTATGTTTATTAGTGCTGTGTTTTCCCAATCTGAAGCTCTGTTCTTGTTTCTTTTCACAAAATTTACACATTTTCTACAGATTCAGTTATTGTAACTGACCAAGTATTATTGGTTAATTGCACCGATGCAAAACACGTCCAGTTTTTCCCAGATTTCTATAAGGATGTTCAACCCAGTGTCTTGGTTCATTTTTCATGGAACATCGTGAGAGTTGAAATTTGCTCTTCCTCCTGCCAGCAGCACATGGCAGAAGGGTTACCTACACAGTGGGTGTGTATACACAAGATACTATTATGCAGTACCTTGTTCCTACTGCACACTAGCATCACTGGGTATTAACTGTGATGGCGATGGTACTGCACAGTAGTAACGATCTACTGTGCAATAGCATCTGGAAAAAAAAAGCATGCAAGGACAGTACTGCGCAGTAATGCTGGTTACTACACAGTCATTTAATACTTGTTTATGCAAGTACTAAATGACTGCGTAGTAACAACTGCACAGTCTGCCAGTCATGTAGATGCAACCACAATGTTTTTCAGCCCAAGTGCTCCATTTACTTCCAGCTTCCACTGTATCTTCTTGGTTACATTACACAGATTTCCACTGTCCAGTAACAGCTCCCTTTACCTTCCCTCAAAACTTCAGCCAATGCTATTAGCCTCTGCTACACCGTCCCTACTCCCAGTTAGCATTTGCCATCTTCTGTACAAATCATAAGCTACACAGAGAGATCAGTGCAGGAAAGCATTCCATTCTCCTATCCTACCTGCAAGAAAGCTTCTAGATTTCAGGGCTAAAGTATCTACTGCACCCAGTCATTCTGGGTGGTCACTGCATTTTGTTTAAAAGATCCAGGGCTTTTTCTCTATGCCTAGCCCCACAAGTACCCTACATACAAGTTTATTGAGAAACAGAATCTCCATAACAGGTCCTGTGGTTTGGCCATACCTTCCTGCTTTCTTCTCAACCCTCAGCCCACACACCAAATCTGGGCAGTAGAGCCACATTCAGCCTGCAGGGCTGCACGTGGGTCAGGATATCTGGTGGCAGGAAAGCAGTGGCAATTAACACTGCCACCCTTGCAAGCCCTGTGGAGCCAGATCAATTTGGGCCATACTGGGCTCAGGCTGTTGCCATGCAGCTGGACTGGGGTCAGGACCCCACTGCACCAACCCCATGCATGCTAGGTTGGGCCCACTCTATCCCATGGAAGGACTTGGCACTGCCCATCCAGCCTGTGAAGCAAAAACTTTGGGCACCTTGTTCTAAACAGCTAAAGGAAGAACAATAGCCCTTGTACAGACCATTGGCACTGGAGTGAATTTCATCAAAAGGCACAAATATTATTCCTGTGAGATCATAAAAGGTACATGCTATCTATGACCCAACCACTTAAATTATTCAAACCAGCTGTAATACATTTCTCATGCCTCTTTGCTCTAATGCACTTACTATGACTTTTACTTTAAGTTAACCACAGGAAAGCAGTATGAAAATGGACTCATGACTTTTAGAATGGCATTTGGCCCAAAGATTACACCACTCAAAAGTGAGCTGCCCTGAAATTGATTTCAAGACAATCTGTTAAGAGTAATAAAGATTTTTTTTTCTCTCCCAGAAAACCGTCAGTAATAAAAAAGGTAATCCAGAGACATAATATTTATCTAAGTATTTTTTAGTAAAAGAATTGTTGACTTAACAGAAATATAAAAATACAACTAAGCAAGGCAACATATATCTTGAGATTTGAGGCGAACACACTGTTAGCTCCTAACAAATAATAAATAATCATCATTAATTATTGATCACAACATAAGCTATTCTGTTCTTGTGGTTACTGTGATATCAACCTCCTTTGATACTGTCTGTGAATACCTTTGTAATTCTCAGGCTCTCTCAGACACAGAAGTGTTACTGCGGCATATGAGTATCCCTTGGGCCTATTCCATTTGAATAAGGATGACACAATTTGTTTTTAGGAGCCTCTCACTCATCTCCCATAACTCTCCTGGGATCCTAGAAAGCTTTTGCCAAAAGTCCCTGCTCCAGGGAGCTATGCTGAAGCTTATGGACAGCTTCCAGGCAAAGTGACTGTACTAGCATTGGATAGTCCAAATGTAAATACAGGTTATCAGTGTTATCCCACTGGTCCAGCTGCCAACAGTTTAATTCTCTTATGCAGCTGCAGCCTCAAAAAGCTTATGCAGCAGGCTCAGGGGAAAACTGAATGGGCTGGGGGGGAGGTATCTGGAGGGTTACGATAGCAAGACTGGTTGGTCATCCAGCTGGGCCCTTCTCCTATGGCTCCTATTTGTGGAATCCCAGGCAGGAATAACCTTGTCTCCAAGGGACAAGGGACAATGTCCCAAGGGCATTATAGATCAGAGGAAGATACAAGGGAAGAGCTGGTGGAAAAAATCCTGGTCAGGGAACAACGTGCTGAATACATGCTCAGGACACTATGGAATGGCTCCTGGCAATTCCCCAAAAGTCATCCTATGAGTCCAGCTGGTATCACTCTTATTTCTAGGGGTCTACCCAACTCAAGGAGAAGGCCAGCCAATTTCATAGGCAGATTGTGATGCGCCCTCCCCACTATGCCTCTGATTGGCTGAGGGACCATGGTGGCCCTACCACCCACCACTAATTGGTAGAGAAGACTGTCCATCATATGGCCCCTCTGTCTCTCAGCCAATCAGTGGCAATCAACAGGGGCAGCAGCCATCTTTCCTGTTCATCTTTATGCCAGCAGCCCCCTTCATGCCCAGCTGCACAGCCAGGAAGGCTGCTGGCTCCCACTGGGGAGCCCACATTTTATTTTTAGTAAGTTTCAGATTTCACACAGATCACCCAATTTCATAATTTCCATAAATTCACAATTCAAGTAGGTCCCTAGTTATCTCTGTCAGTCTTATTAGCATCCGTGAAGTAGTCTTCTGTAAGAACTGCTCAAGATGGGAAATGGTAACAGAGAGAATTTCAAACAGAAGCATGCCAATCTTACTTCACAAGCAATTTGCAGAAGTGGGGTACAAAAGAATTCCATCTTGTGATTCTGACAAGCAATGACTGTCAGCTTCCTCTATGAGGTCATTAAATCCTATTATCAAACACACAAGCCATGATCAATACATCACCAGAATCTCTGGCTGGAGCTGTATACCTGCATAGCCCACAAGCCCATAGTGGCTTATTTATTATTCAATATGCATGTTCTGGATTTGTTTGTTTTTCTCACCATTATCTTTGACTTGCCAGGGGATTGTTGTTCTTTCTGAGCATTTTCAGAACACTAGACCCTCACTCCTCCTTTGTTTCATGTGACCCTATATGGGTAATCAAGAAACAGATCCCTACTTATTATAAACTGTGTCTTTATTATAGCAGTTCCTTACAGAACTACTGTACTCCCCCAGCCTCTCTAACTCTTATTTTTCCTGTCTCCTCCTCCTCACTTCCTGTTTCTCCTTTGGACTCCTCCTCTCTGCTGCTGCTGGTTTTGCCTCTGAGATCCATATGTATTGTTACATCTTTCCTTTCAACAGTTCAAAACAGATGATTAACTTATTCCCCTAGTTGGGCCAGAGGTTGCTAGCACATAGCCCACCATGGAGACCAAGCCTTTACTGCTGGTCTGCTGTGTTTATTAAGGCTTATAGTCATCCAGGTATGCTGGTCGTTGTACCAGCCTCCCGCTTCTTGTTTGTTTGATTTTTCTAGGTGCTACGCCTGCTTCTGTTCTGTCCATGTCTTTGTTTTGTGGGCTGGACTCTGCTTGTGTATCTCCTTCCTTTGTGGAGTCCATGGTGTCTTTCTCCCCTATCTGAGGCTCACTGATGACTGACCAGTTGTCAAAGTTGTCTTGGTCCTAATCCTGGAATCTTTTGCTCACTTGTTTTTCCACTCTGCCAGCGCTGCGCAGCTGCTTCCGGTTATGTCTCAGTCGCTGTCCACTATCTGTGACAACTTCATAGGATCTATCTCCCACTGCGCCCTCAACGGTGGCCTTTTGCCATTCTTTCACATGTGGACTTATTGGTTGTACCCAGACCTTTTCCCTTCTGCACAGTAGTCTCAGGTCCCTGGCTCCTTTGTTATACTGTGATACTTGATGAGACTGTTGCTTTTTTAGCTGCTTCCATGTACTGTTGCCCCTTCCCCCCCGAATCAGCAAACAAAGCAACCAGATGATGTGCAAAATGGACTGAATGACAGGCAGTTCGGGGCAGGTTGGTAATGCATGTCTGAGAAGAACAGAAGGTTGCAACAATCCGTATGGATCTCAGAGACAAAACCAGCAGCAGCAGAAAGGAGGAGTCCGAAGGAGGAACAGGAAGTGAGGAGGAGGAGACAGGAAAAACAAGAGTTAGAGAGGCTGGGGGAGAACAGTAGCCCCTGTAACAGCTCTGTAAGAAACTGCTATAATAAAGACACTGTTTATATTAACTAGGGAGCTGTTCCTTGATTACCCATGCAGGGTCACATGAAACATGGTGGCAGCAGAAGGTCTGTGAGGAAGCCCAAGAGAAGAGAGAGACCTGGGCCCCAGCAGTGATTAAAACAGATTGAGAGAAGCATGGGGGGACTGAAGCCCATAGGACAGCTGGATTTCAACACAAAGAGCCTGGCACAGACATCAAAACGATGGAAGCAAGAATTCAATTTGTATACAGAGTTAACCATGGCTGATAAAGAAGAGAAAATGAAAGTAAAACTGTTTTACTATCTAGTGCGGGGGAAAGGCCATGAAGTAAGTGCAACACTGATGCCAGGGAACCCTCACACACTAGAACAGTTAATAGAAGCATCTGATGCATATTATGACCCCAAGTAAAATGAGACCATAGAGAGATATCAGTTTTTCACCCAAAACCAAGAGGAAGAGGAAGGAGTAGAGGCCTATATCACAGCATTGAAAACTCTGGCATCCTCATGCAACTTTGGAGACATAAAAGACTCCCTAATCAAGGATAGGATCATGTGTGGCACACAGGACTCTACCCTGAGGGAGAGACTACTAAGAGAGGTAGCTCTAACCCTGGAAAAATGTCACCAAATTGCAAAAGCAGCAGAATTGTCTAAACAAAGGATCAAAACGATATCAACAGCCAGTACAGAGCAGATTCACAGGCTCAACCTAAAGGACTCTGGAAAGCAGGAACCTGACAGGCCAACTGCAAATGCCAACAATATGATTCAGTGCGTGTACTGTGGGAAACTACATGAAAGGCAGAAGGACAAATGCCCAGCCTATGGAAAAGAGTGCAAAAAATGTGGAAAACAGTATCATTTCTGGGGTCAGTGTTGTAGCCACCCAAATAGAAAAAAAAACAAAAAAACAGTCCATGCAGTGATGAGGGATCAGGAAACTACAGATGAGGAGGAAGCTTTCAGTGTAAATTTGGCAGATTCACAGACTCACAGGATACACACACACACACATTACAGAAAAAAGCAGGCAACAACTCAGCCATATTTGCAAAAATGCTAGAACAAAGACCTATAAGATTCCAGGTAGATTGTGGAGCCACTTGCAACGTCCTTCCTGTGAATCTATTGAGTAGCAGCATCAGAATGGAAAAATATCACCAAGTGCTGTTAATGTTTAACAAAACAACTGTGAGGCCACTGGGAAAGTGCTGGCTGACTATAAGAAATCCAAGCAATAAGAAACAGTATCACCTGGAATTTATAGTGATTGACAGGGCAGACACCCATGCTGGGCAGCCAGGCAACACAGGCCATGGATTTAATTACAGTGCAACACCACAACATCCTCCAGGTCACAGAAGAGCAAGAACGGTCATTAAGTTCACTGCCTAACATTCTGTTAAGATATGGAGACATATTCCAGGGCACTGGACTCTTTGAAGGCAAACTGAAGTTAGAAATAGATCCACAGGTGCAACCAGTATGACTATCAAAACACAGAGTTCTGCTAGCCCTGCTGGAGCTACTGAAGAAAGAATTGACAAACCTGCAGAAAAAAAGCATCATCACACCAGTTGAAAAAAGCACTGACTGGATTAGCAACCTAGTAGCAGAAAGGAAGCCATCAGGCAAACTCAGAACCTGCATTGATCCAAAACCACTTAACAGGGCACTCTAAAGAAGCCACTACCCACAGCCAATGATTGTGGATGCGCTACTTGACATGTCTAGAGCAAAAGTGTTCACAGTTTGCGATGTCAAGAATGGATTTTGGCATGTGGAGCTAAATGAATCATCCAGCCACCTGGCAACCTTTAGTACACCCTTGGGCAGGTATTGCTGGTTAAGGATGCCCATGGGGATCAGCCCAGCTCCAGAAATTTTCCAGCGGAAACTGAACCAAGAGCTGGAAGGTTTTTCAGGTATCAAGATTGTGGCTGATGATATTCTTGTCATAAGAGAGGGGAATGATAAGGAAGAGGCAATCCGTGACCATGATGCCAAACTGCAACAACTCCTTAACAGATACCAAGAGAGGAACATTAAACTGAATGCTGACAAAATACAACTGAGAAGAACAGAAATACCCTACACTGGACATCTACTGACTTTGGAAGAACTACGGCCAGACCCGGAGAAGGTGAGAGCCATTATGGAGACACCCATGCCACAGGATGTCAAAGGAGTCCAGCACGTTATTGGGATGGTTAACTATCTGCCCAAATTTTATGGACACTTGCCTGATGCTTGTGAGCCACTCAAGTTCCTAACACACAATGATGCAGTCTAGGAATGGACACAGATCCAAGAGGAGTCTGTAAAAAACTCATCAGTGAGGCCCCAACACTGAAGTACTACAACACAGCTGAGCAACTAGTACTACAGTGTGATGTATCAGAAGCGGGTCTGGGAGCAGTACTGATGCAGAACCAATACCGCCACTTCTTGACCATAGTACTTGGGATTTAATAGTATAACTAGCAGTGGGTAAGTGGGACATCAGCCTGGGGCAGGTAAGACTAACCACCACCACCATACTTGCTAGCATTCGGAACCCCCTTCCCCACACAAACACATACTTTTACCTTCCAACGGCGCCCAGGGCACAAAACTGGTTAGTTGCACCTCTATGGTTAAAAACAAACTGGTAGAATCAGAACCAATTCTTAGCCTGCCCAGATCAACTGTTGCAGGACTTTACAATTTAAGAGTAGTTTGATGGGCAAAACAAGTCATCAGGGGTTTGCCCCTTGGCATACCAGTGTTTGACCACAATAGGGAGCTGACAGCTTATCTATGAGCTCAAGTGAGATACCCATGTTGCTTCAGAGGCAGCTTGACCAAATAGCTACAAGCAGGAAGTTCTGGGTTCTGTTCTTGGCTCTGTCATTGATCTGCTGTATGACCTTAGACAAGCTGTTTCCCCTTCCATCTTTTGTCTATCTCAAGCAGCTGTTCTCCATCTTTTTAGGCTCACATAAGCCTCTACAACTGTTTTGAATTTGGAAGCACCCCAATTGAAAACCACTGTTGTGTTGCCTTAGCTTACCTCAGTGGTTCTCAACCAGGGTACTTCTGCCACAGCCAGGTAAGAATGCAAGCAGACTGGGAAGGGCTGAAGCACATGTAGTCACTCCCCCTGTATTAGGGTTCTCTGATAACCCTAAAGAAGGTAGGAGTGGGCACTCTTGCTTTATCCCTTGCTGCTGCAGTCCTGCACAGCATCACCCAGAAACAGAGGCACACAGGACAGATTCAACAGTCCCCCACATGCCTCTGTTTCTGGGAGGAGTGCTGCAGGGAAGCCAGACCATGAAGGGTTATGGCAAGAATGGGTTCTCCTCCCTGCTTTAGGCTTCTCAGAATGTTGGCTACAAAAGACCAACTCACAGGATCAAAATAAATTCTAGTTTATTGGACAGGATGTGAAGTTACCAATAAAATCATTTTTGAGTTATGGGTGATACCGGTCACCTTAGCACACACACACACACACACACACACACACACGCTTACTTATTCAAACCCATGTAGTATAGTGTGCAGTGGCTGCTATAGTGATTGTGAGTGCTGGTGTCAGTATATCTACCTATCCAAGGCCCTGGAGTCTGCTGTTGATGGTCAGCATTCAAGGCGATGTCTTCTCCAGAAGGGGGTTGCCAGCTTGTCCTTCTGTCTCTGTAGGTCAGGTGCTGGATGAGAGAGCACCACTGAGGGTTATGCTTCACTGCCTTTTATCCCTTTCTGGCAGATTTGTGTGATCCCCCAGCATCACCTTGGTTACCCAGTTTGGAGGTTGCTGTCCCACGTGGGTCTTGAGTAGTACCTGACAGCTGTTAGTCACAGGGGTCTCTGCCTGCTAATACCTGAAGTTTCGCGAGTCCACCCTTGACTTATTGACTTAATGGATGTATTGTCATGGGTTACAGGAATAGTCCATAGGGTGAGTGCTCAAGTTCCAGGAATCAGTTCTTTAGCTTGATTAGCTTAAAATGGAGTTCCTTTGGCTAGGCTATTGTCTACTGATGATCATCAATCACTTGCATTCACTCAACAGATTTTATCACTTTACAGTCACAATTTCAATGCACTTTTAACAATGGTCCAGGGTGTAACTTCATTCTAGAGGAAGTACATTCCTTAAGAGATTAAAAGTATAAAATATAAAACACCAAATGCCATGGTAAAGACAAAACGGGTGAAATATAAAAATGCACTGTGAGAAATATATAAAAATGCAATGTGAGGTAGTGAGGATCAAAGGCTACTGGGGACAGTAAATGAGTTAGGTTAGCACAGGTTATATTTACTAGGGCTGCGTGAAATTTCACCGGCAGTTTCATTTCAATGCTGTTTTGACTCATTTCAAGCTTGAAACAGCGAAATCAAAACAAAACAGAGAGCTTCAAAACAGCCTTGAAATGAAACAAGGCAAGTTGAAATGTTTTGAAATTTTCTAAATGTTTCGAGTTTCAAAGCTCAAGCTGGACTAGCCTGCAGGGAAACAGAAACTAAAGTAAGGAGAGGGAAGGGGAAGAAGGGAAAGGTGGGGAAGGAGTGCTCTCATTATTGACTGTGTAGCTGGCCAGTGACTGTCATCCTTCCTTGAGGTCCCTTACAATCTCAGTGCTCTGGGGGAGGGATGGAAAAACTGCATAAAAGGCACTATTGTTTGAACTGCCCTGCTTTCTGCCTTGGTGTCAGTTAGTGAGCTTGTGTTCTAGCAGCTCAGCGTCAGACAACTACAGCTAGCAACACTGATCTTCTAAAGGATTCCCTACTTGCTAGCAAGAGGGATTTCAGATTCAGAATACCTTTTTATTTGAGGCTCTTTTATTTAATTATATTCATTGATTCATTATTTTGACTTCTATAATTATATTGGATAGGATTACTGTAGACGTTAATTTATATAGGAAGCAAAATACGTTTATATTTTATTTCTATACATTTAAAGCTTTGCAGCATACGTTATAGAATTTATATAGGGACAAAGCCATATTTCTATTTGATTTTATACATTTCTTATTTGCACCACACACCTACCTACACATAGAGTCACACAGCACACATAACAGACATGCGCTAGGTACAACTACTTGAGAGGAAAGAAGGACCTGAATGTTCTATTTGGCTACCTTTGATGCTGCTGGTGCTGCTGGTGTTGAGCCAGCTAAGTTATTTTCACCTGCCATCATTTACAGTGGTGGACTGGACTGAGGCTATAGGGGAGGAGGAGGCCTCACTGGGGCACACACCTGAACACACACACAGTGTCACCCACCCAATGTCACGAGTTTTGCCTGCCTGCAGTCAGAGGTGCAGGGCCCCAGAACCCCTCTGTACCTATCTCCTTGACAGCTGGCAGGCTTCATGGCCACCACCAGGCCTGGCAGGCCTGCAGGAGTTTTTTTTCCCCCCCCTGCACCCTAAGAGAGACACAGTTGCACAACCACCCGTGTCACAAGTTTTGCCTGTTAACAGCCAGAGGTGCAGGGCCCCAGAATCCCCCTGCACCCATCTCCTTGACAGCTGGCAGTCTTTGTGGCTGCAGCAGGGCCTAAGAGGCCTTCAGTTTTCACCCCCCTGTGCCCCAAGACGGACACAGTTGCAGTAGGGGCTAGCAGGCCTGCAGAAAACAGTGTCACCCATGACACGAGTTTTGCATGTCAGCAGCTAGGGGTGCAGGACCCCAGAACCCAGACTCCCCCTGCACCTATCTCCTTGACAGCTGGCAGGCTTCATGGCCTCAGCAGGGGCTAGCATGCCTGCAGCTTTCACTCTGCTGCACCTTAACACACACATAGTGTCACCCATGTCACAGGTTTTGCTTGTCCACAGCTTGAGGTACAGTTTTCCCCAAACTCCTGCACCTATCTCCCTGAAACTTGGCAGGCTTTGTGGCCTCAGCAGGAGCTAGCATGCCTGTGGTTTTGATCACTCTGTGGCTTAACACATACATGTGACATGAGTTTTGCTTTCAAGACTTTGAGGTGCAGTTTCCCCAAACTGCCTGCACCTATCTCCTTGAAACCTGGCAAGCATCATGCCCTCAGAAGTGGCTACTGTTTCTACACGTTTCATCCAAATCAGGCTGGAAATGAAAAAGTTATAGTCTGTTTCAAGCTTCCCTATTATAGCCTGTGAGCGAAACAGCATTGAAATAGCAAAACTGTTTCAACGAAACAGAACAGCGGTTTTGAGTCAAAACAAAATTCAAAATGAAACGCAGTTCTGTCAAAACGTCAAAATGCAAATCAAAATGGAACGGTGCCATTTCACACAGCCCTAATATTTACAGTCTTTGCAATGGCTATTTTAGTTCTTTTGTTTTCTTTAGTGACACTGAGCTGAATTGATATGTACACATAGTTTCAAGGTTTTTTCTACAGAAAGCCACTTGCGCTTGCTCTGAGTCTTGCCGTACACATGCAATGAGTGTGCCAATGCTTAGAAGGAAAAGAAATACACAGAATGGAGGAGGGGGGCAGGCAAGAAGGGACTTCTGTTATATCCATGTCCAGAAGGAAAATGTACAAAGGAGGCTTTCTGCTACAAGAAAACCCTAATGCAGAAGGACCACATAGTCATGCCACAGCACAAGGCACATGGGATACTTTTACCTGGCTGCTGCGGCATCCCAAAAGGGTCTTATAGCACCCCAGCTGAGAACCACTATAACCTCTTTGAGACAACTATTGTCCCTCATGGTGCATTTTCAGCATCTAACACTGATTCTCAACTAGGGTACTATGGCATCCTGTGGTGCCTTGAGATCCTTGCAAGGGTGCCACTGGATGCCATGCAAGGCGAGCACTGCTAGGTATGCAAACATGATTCACAAAATAAACCAGAGGTTCAGGAAGGGAAGTTTAGGTTAGATCTTAGGAAGAACTTTCTCACAAGGAGGGTAGTAAAACAGTGGGCAGAACACCCAGAGAGGTGGTGGCATCTCCATCCTTGGAGGTATTTTAGACCCAGCTAGACAAAGCCTTGGCTGGGGTGATACAGTTGGGGATGGTCCTACTTTGAGCAGGGGGGTTGACTAGATGACCTCCTCAGATCTCTTCCAAACCTAATTTTCTATGATTTTATTTCAAATAGGATCCCATAGTATTAAAAACATTCTGACCTATTGTGGTCCGAGTCCTGTGCAACAGAAGAATGACTCTATTATCTTTCTGTAGTCAAGATATGACTGAAAACTAGAAGCTGGCAATGTCCATAGGATGCCTTGAGCCTGAAAAGTTTGAAAAAACAATGGTTGAACACAAAGGGCCCCTGATCTAGTGAGACAGAGTGCATCCCCTGTAGCTAGTCAAGGGAGAAAGAACGAAAGAGACCTATCAGCCTCTTGGAAGCTCATGCTCAGATGGGATGTAGAAAGGACTTTCTGTTCATATTCATAGATTGTAAGGGGCTGGATATTCAATCAGTTCACAAGTTTTCCAGACTACAGTAGCTTCCTAACTGTTGTGGTCTCATTCCTTTTTAGAGAGTCTGAGTAGGGTAGGTAGATGCAGTTATATCTTCAGATGCAAGCCTTATTTGACAGGGAGAACCTCTCCGCAGTTAGCCTCTCTGCAGTTGGCCTGATGGAATTGGCCAGTTCAGTGTGATGTGGTAGATTTTGTGACTGCCCTCTGCCATTTATCCTATGGATTTTTTCCCCTTTCTAATTTCTGTTGGGCCATATTGATAACATGACCTGACATCTTTCCTACCTGTGAGGCCATTTTGCTAGCTCTAAGACTACAGTGTATCATCTTCCTACATAAGTCGAAGCAATTTTTTTCAGCGGTTATTACTGAATGGGTTCATTGACTGAAATAATGTGTAGCATGCGTCAGACTCAGCACTTGGGGTGACAAAGACAAGGCCTACAAGCATTCCCCAAAATGCAGTGCTTCAGTCATTTCCTTCCAGTGAGATTTACCTTGCAAAAAACTATTATAGTTTAAAGAAACCAGTTACTCGGGATTTGCAATGATGTGACTGAGATCAGGTTCTGAAGCAGAGACCTCAATTTTACCAAAACTTTAGCCCCACCTTGCTCTAGGTCTGGCTTGTCCAACATATGGCCCATGGGCCACCATGAGGCTCACCAAGCCATTTTCTGAGGCCCGAGGTGCTGTGATGGGAAATGAAAGTAAACACTGTCGGTGGGGGAGGAGCCCTTCTGCGCATGTGCCAAGGCCCCTAGGGACAGGCAGAACCCTTGGAGCCGGGGTGATGTTTTGCTGGGGGGGGGCGGGGCGTGCGCGCTGGTTTTGTTGCCGGAAAAAAACATGACGGCCTCCTCTCTGCATGGATGCACCTGGGCTGCGGCACTCAAGGTAACTGTCAGGACATGTGGAGGAGTGGGCAGCTGGCCTCGGGGCCCTTCCTGCCTGGTGCCTGACACCCGGCACCTGTCCTTGGTTGTGGGGGAAGAACAGGAGACAGGCCATGGTTACTGTGCGTGCACCAAGGCTTGACTCCCTCTCTTTGGAATCGGTCCATGGGGTCAGCTTTAGCTCAGCCTGGGCGCTAGCTACTGTGTATGTGTGAGCTCAGGGCTTGCTCACCTTGTCTGAAGGAACCTGGAGCTTGAGCAGGGGACGTGGATTCTGCACTTCTCTCTCCCCTCCCCCCCC
>NW_005842114.1:1803545-1812184 GCF_000455745.1 Alligator sinensis | reverse complement strand
GGGGGCTGCTCCTTGCCCCTGGCAGCGGCAGTGCCCAATTTGGCAGGGGGAGGGGGAGCTTCCTGCCCTGCTGTGGCTCAGGTCTCTGCTGGGCCTGGGCTTTTTCTGCACTAGGTGGAAAATATTTACACCAAGAGAATATAAAAAATATTTTTTATTAGACCAACTCAAATAGTTGGAAAAATTCTTCTTTGCAAGCTTTTGGGTACAAACACCCTTTTTCAGGCTGAGGAAGCATCTGCAGTTGGTCTATGCTCTTCCTGGATCCCAAAGAACCTGGTCCGCTGATGTGCTTAAACCAACATGGCTACAACCTATACCCCTGTAAAAAATATGTGCACTCCAGCTTCTCCCCAGAGTGTTGAATTTGTCGCCACCCCCCAGCATTTCAGCTAGCAGCACCCTGACAGGAGGTATTAGCCAGGCTCGCTCCCCAGCCAGCCTGTCCCAGCAGAGCCAGGGGTCAGCACCAGGTCGGGTCCACACCAGAGAGGAAAGGGTTAGCTGTTAGCTTCACTTGTGAGCCAGCTTGCTAGCTGGGCTGAAATGATGTAGGTTGTTGATGTGTTGTTTTTCGTTTCATTGGGTTTTGGGGTTTTTTTGAAGGCTGTTTCACATGTAAGCTCTCGCTGGCTTCTCTCCAGCCAGCTGCTGCTCTTTCCACAGAACAACATGAAAGTGGCTATAAGGACCCAGGTCTTGTTCTTCAAAATCTAAATTGACTGCTGGGTATTAGCAGGGTTGGATTGGGGAGTGGAAAGGGGGGGTACACTGGTCCATCTGCACCCCCTTTGATTCCTATTCTTTCATTCATCGAGAAGTGAGTAGAAGCAAAAGTGTTTATTTTAGTCAAGTGTTTGGTATTATTTCATTGTTGCTTTTATATTGTTTTTATTTTGGATTTTAAACCACATTTCCAGACCCATTTCATTGTCACTTCCTGCAACTTCATTGGTGTCAAAGGTCACGTGACATCACTTCCTGATGTGATACTGCTTCCTGTGAGGTCTTCGAATATGGCTCGCTGGCCCACTGGGTGATAAAAAGTTCACGATCTGGCCCCACATTCAAAAAGGTTGGACACCCCTGCTCTAGGTAGTACTAAAGTGTTGAACAGCATACTAAACAGCAAACATGCTGCAAGTTGTTTCTTTTGAACCTCTGGGGTGTATAGCAAGTTCAGGAAACAAGAAGAAAAGACAGGGACATGTACTGAAATAAGAGTTAAACAAACACAGCAAACAAATTTTGTCTTATATCTGATTGGCAGGTTTCCTAGAAGCTATATTTCTGAGAGTTTTAATAAGTCTGCAGACAAAAGATAATTCAAATATTTCACCCGCATTAAAATTTTCTTCCTGAGACACTCTCACTCCCCAAAAGGATCTATGAACACTCCTTCAAACAACATCTGTGAATCTGCTCTGTATTCATAGCCCGTCCCATTATTCCGATTCTCTCTTCCTGGAAAAAAGTGTTGCCACCTGCAAAGTTCAAACCTCATGTCAACTCCTGAGTCAGAACACCAGCAAGTCATGGGATTTTCTTTTTAAAAAATCATGAGATTTTTTGCTTTAAAAAAATCAAAGAGAATAACTTATAAGGTTTGTCTTGCCTTCGCTTTTCAAGTACCCCCTACCCAAGCCTGACCTGTGTGAGAATACAGGCAGACAATTCAACCTTAAAGCACACAAAAAGTACCCCTGCTGTCTGACATCCCCCATCACCAAGATCCCTCTCTGATCTCCCATTACTCTCCTCCTTCTTTCCAGCCCTCCTCTGCATACCTCTTCTTTGCCTTCCCCTTCCTGGCTCCTCTCCCTCCATTCGTCCCCAGCCAAGCAGGCTCCAGCAGCTGCCACTGGCCTCCAGCCTGCAAGAGAAGGAGATGCTCTGAGCATTACTGATCACTACTTCCTCTAGTCTGGTGAGGGGTGACTCCAGATACCAGCCCCAGGAGGTCCTGCTTGTAAATGAAAGAAGCATCTTGATACTGCAGTCAGAGCTACAGCCACCAACTGTAGCATGAGCAGCCCCATACTGTCAAAGAGGAACGCTGCAGGCAAGTCAGGTAAAATTCCTGAGCCACAGGTCATTGTTGGCACAACTGATCACGAGCATGCACCAGCCAAATGAGCCTGAAGCCACAACACTTGAACCAGAACCAATAACTTCAGCACTGTGGAAAACCAAGTTTTGACAGACACTTGCATGAAGTCTCACAACAATGTGTTCAAAAGACCATCTTGAAATCTGATTTCCTCTCTCTGATTTACAGAAATGTCAGTCATCCAGTCAGAGGGCAGAAGCAATACCATGAAATCAACAACACTTCAATCAGTCGCAGGTACAGTCAAAGCAACTAGGTTCTTACAACCACGTCATCTGCTAAAATATCACTAGAACCTCTCAGCTAAGAGAAAACTTGGATTGTTCTGAATTCATCTGCTGTAAAAATACATCCTATTTTGTAGACCTAATACCACTTGAGAGAAGGACTTTGCCTGGCACTGATCTGGAACAAGTTATTTAAATTCAGTACAAAAAAAATCACATTTCAGAGAGTTCATTGGACACAGCCCCAAAACTTAGGGCAAGCCTGGAAAATCCAAGATGGCCAATGGCTTTAGACAAGAAAAAAAATCCCCTTTCCAACTGCAGCAGATAGAGAAAAGCACTTCAGAGACTCAGAGCTGCTTTTGCACGTAGATGTCCTGAACTGAATCATCTTTGACCAAGGATACCTCCAGAGACATTCCTGTAGCTGTCTCTAACTCAGAGGGCAGAGGCAGGGAGCTTTCTCTGTAGGGAATGTATTGGTAGCTACCATGATAATAATTGCTGTTTTCATCAATGAGTTCAATATTCAAATTATACACTCTCCTGTTTAGTCAACACATTTGCTTCATGGTACTGCTAGTTTGCTCTGTAAAGAAGAGAATTAAATACTCTCCTCCCTCACTTAATAAGGAATAGCCCCAATTTCTATGAACTATCCTATTACTTGTCCTCTAAAACATGCCTAAAAATGCAGCTGACTGCCTCATATATCTGATTAGAGAACAACAGACAGACATGCGCATGCGCACATGCACAGGCTTCTCACAAGTCATGGGGCAAATATACAGTCCACCCTCGTAGATTTACAAATACCAACAAATTAAAGATTGTGTGACACACCATTAACTCCAATTTGCTGATCCCAGGCCAATCAGATCTGGAGCTGGCACTTCCAAGGGCTGGTATGCAAAGGGAGATTTATTTGTCAGCCATATAATATTTGAAATAATGGAAGCTATTAAATAAATGATGCAAATAAATAGCCAGCAGGAAACAAAATAGATCTAGGGAAGAAATAATGTATGCATGTGAGAAAGTGTGAGGGGAAAAAAACCTGCCAACTTTTAATGCTTCTCTCTAGTACCTCTATGGCCCTTACTACCAGAACAGCATCAACCTGAATAAGAGCAGAATAAGGCCCAGAATCTAGGTGGCACCTCAGATCCTAAACAGATTACTCTTTGTGTTGCAAACTGCTGTTCCCTCACTAGTCCCACTGCCCCACCTGTACTCTCTCTCATTCTCACGCACATACATTATTATTCAACAAGGTCAGGAGAAAATCTATTGAAAATGTTCCGATTATTTCTTAAGAGGAAGCATAAGCAGCCTCTCAGCCTCTGTGACCTTGTGGGTTTTATCTTGTATCAGATAAGTAATCCCCCTTTGCTGGAGCAATAATTTGGTCTCTGTGTATGAGGGAGGGAGGCTATGTGCATGCAAGGGGAAGAGATCATAATCACTGCCTTGATAGGCAGTGCCTGATCCAGCTGCGCTCAGGGTGGGCAGCTACAAGACCCTTTCTACTAAATGACGGTGGTTACTAAAATGCAGCCCTTTGGCTTCAGACACTTTGAAACTTTTGTCCCACAATGGGTGCATCTATATGAGGTGCTTTACTGCGTAGTAAAGCAAAATACTGCCAAATTACTGCATAGTAAGCATCACCGTCTACATGTGCAGACCCTTACTGCACAGTAATATTAGCTACTCAGCAGTTAATTTGCTACCTGCAAATGCAAATAGCAGCTTAGCTGCCAAGTAATACTGCATGCAGTAAGGCGTGTGTAAACAGCTGACCAGGAGCAAATTTGCTCCCAGTCAACTGGACAGCAAGGGGAAGGAGATTGCTCTCTGCCCCTGGAAGCTGCCTGTTGCTGGGGTAGGCTCCACCACTACAGCCTGGGTGGGGACAATGTCCTCCTGCCCTGGCAACAGGGAACTCCCAGCATTTACTCCACAATTGTTTCTGGCCCCTGCTCCATAATTATGGAGCTGGGGCAGGGAGTTTCCTGCAGAGGAGAGTTCCCCGCCCAGCCTGGAGCTGGCTGGGACCTGCCCCAAATGAGGACAGTTCATGGCCAGTCCCGGGCTGTGCAAAGAAATTTGCACATTCAGTCTGGACCTGGCTGGGAACTGTCCCAATCTTCCGGTGAGACAACTAGCAGCCCTCCCTGCTACCTTCCCCACCAACAGATTTGGGTGGGAGGTTGTCCCCACTCCCCCACAGCTCTTTCCAAGCCCTCTGCCCCTAATCAGCCTAATGGGACTAGGAGCTCCCTGCTTTCAGGGCAAGGGAACAGCAGGCAGGTCCCAGGGGCAGGAAGCAATCTCCCAGCCCCCACCAGGAGATAATTATCTCCTGGCCCTGTGCTGCCTGCAACCCCTGGGATAGCATCCAGATGAAACTTAGAGATCCCCCTGGCTGTTGCTGGAAGCTGGTGCAGGGCCAGAGGGGGAGGGAGCAAACTGCTGCCAGAAGCAGCAAATCTGCTCCCAAATGGGCAGACATATAGAAGCCTGCCCAGAGTGAGTTTACTCCAGAGTAAATTACTCTTGAATAAACCCATCCAGCAGCACTTGCACATGTAGACACACCCAGTGAGTCACATTCAAGTGTGGAGTAAAGTGATTATTGATGTCAGTGAACATGTGGGAAGAATGTCGTTGAGAAGGTGGGCACCTATACAACAAGACAGAAAGAGGACCAGTCGCATTGCAGCAGGAGATCAGAAGTACCATATTTACTTAATTATATAAGATAAGGTTTCTCCCCTCACTCAGCATAGGGGGAAAAAAGCCCCTCATCTTATACTCACATATGAAATGGAAGGAGGAGCAGGCAGCTGCTGTGACTTTGACTCCAGCTCTGAGCTTGAGTCAGGGTAAGAGTCAAACTTACAGCAGCCTCCTGTACCCCCCACCCCAATCCCACACCGCTTCCCCTCTGCAGCTTCTGTCTCCACTCCCTACCCCCTTACCTCCATCTTGCTGTCAGGCACAGTTCAGCTTCATTTGGGGCTGGGGTCTCTCCCAGGCAGGGAGTGCATGGAAACTCCTCCCCTGCCCAGCCAATCATTGGCACCAACACTGCTGCATGGCTAAGCAAGGGCTGAGCTTCCATATGCTGTACTCTGTGGCAGAACAAGCCAAGAAGTGTCTGACAGTAAAGCGGGGGGGAGAAGAAGCAGAGAGTAGGGGGAGCTGGGGGTGGGGGGTGCAGGTGGCAGGAAGGCTGCAGAGGGAAGAACCCCCCCTCTCCCCCCCAGCCACTGCTTTCCCTGCAGTAGCAGGGGGCAGGAGCAGGGGAATTCAAAACAACCCTTCAATACTTAGATTCTATGCCTGGAAAATTACAACAAATGTATACATTTTCCATACATCAAATCTAATTATTGGGGGGATCATCTTATATTTAGGGTTGTCTTATATTTGAGTAAATGTCATACATAGCAGACCCTCCCAGCTGTAGCTACCAACCATCAAGAATTTTGCCTCAAAAACTTCTCAGTCAGGAAAGGGCTTTTTCCTTTCCTTTGCCACGTACATTTGGTTGGCAGCATTGTATCACCTACTAAATGCAGGGCTTTATTGACCTCTGTCTGCTGTCTCTGTTCTCTTCTCCACTTCCCCAACCAAAGAATTTCCCAAAGTCTGCACAACCCTATTGCCAGAGAAGAGCAGATTGGTATCCCAAATTAGTCCAATGCATACAAGACAAGAAACCATGATGTATTATAGGCCATATGCTGAAGATGGCTGACTTTGGGAGGCAAGTGAGCTGCAGATTTACATTAAAAAGGGTGCTTTCTGGTATACAGTTATAAACACTTCATTTTTACCAAATGGATCCACAGGCATGCCACTCTTTTAGATGTCCCTGAAAATTTACAAGGACAGATTCTCATCTCATTAGAAGTCCCCATTACCCCAGTCAAGTAAGGTAAAGAGACCTGAGTGAATATAAGTGTTATTTATGATGTTAAGTAACCTTCATATGGAAGGAAAAAAGAAAAAAAAGCAGACCTACCAGCTGGGACTAAGAGCAGAATCCAGGGCTGATTCCCAATTGCCAGTATGTATTTACACACATGTGAAGTGAATGCAAAATGCTGTGGCTCAGAGCCTGCCATCTCATTGCCCTGGAAGCAGCTGACAACACAAGCTGTGAAGCTGTGGAGAATCAGGCCCTCTGCCGCTAGACTTGGTACTTCAATCCATTCCTCAAGGTCAGATCCCCCCTGTCACTACAGCAACTGAAAATGGGGGACTCCTATGAACTTTCCAACATTAAATGCTCACCATTGTGACCTAGTCCATTTCTTTTAAATTCTGTTTAGGTCACTGAATCCAGAATCCAGTGAAGGACTGTCCACAAGGGATAACACATTCGAGTCCCTCCAGCAGGAACTTTTCCCATCAGAGAGGACAGTATTGAGGGCTCTGTTTAATTCTCCCTGTGACAGATGACAGAAGACCAAGAGAGCAGGAAAGGTATTAATTTGTGAATGTGAGATGACTCTTTCCTATCACTTGCATTGATTATTTCTATAATCAGCAACTTGTTTCTGAAACTGAAAATCTTTTATTACAGGGCTTACACACATCAAATCGTCTAACAAAAATAACCCAGAGAAAAATCTAATAGAACATTATCCTGCTTTCCTGCAGTACCATGTTGGGTCAGTGCCATCTTGAGGTTGGAGATGGGTATAAGCATTAGAGGCTGGCATTTTGATTAGTATCAAGAGGAAGTTTGTTTGCTGCTGGATTTTTTGTTAGGAAGAAACCTCTCTTGGATGGGGTGCCACCGTGCCAGGCAGGCAAAGGGGGGGGAACAGTGGTGTCTCCAGATCAAAAGAATTTGCTACACCTGCTTATAGTGAATTTGGCTGTTAATATGCACTAAGGATTTGCATCCAGTCTACTAATATCTCTAATTTCTGTCCCACAATTCTAATATGTTCATGTTTGTTTTTATCCAAAATTAGGATGAAAAGCTGAAATAGGAATATTGTCCACAAAATGGAAGTTTAGGGAGCAGTTGATTAAAAGATACCAAACTTCCATTCTGGCTCAGTTCAGCACTGAGCGCTGTCCCCTGGTGCTTCATAGGAACTATAGTACAGGGACTCTATGAAACCATTCTCCTCTATGGGATGGGAACCCCAGCTGAACTACTTCTCCCAGGTTGCACTGTGGCCAATCTGCCTCCCATGATGCACCATGGCTTCTCAGCATTTTCCAAACACTGAAAGAGTTTAATTGATTTCAAACCTGACCCACAATTAAATATTTCTGTCGCACAGATAGAAAAAAAAATCAAGGGCTTCAGAAATGTCTATGAAACAATTTGATTTTGAAAAAAAGAGGGGGGAAATATTTTCTGTCAAAAAATGAATAGAAATTATTTCCAAGATTAACAGAACAAGTGGTCAAACATTATGTGGTGGGTGCTAAGTAAGAGCTGGACATAGTAGTTGGCTGGATAGGTTATCAATGCTTATCTATAAATCTAGGTACAGTCACTTAATAACAAAATGCTGTGAATTTACCCTGACTGCAACTTTACTCCATCTCTCCAGGTTCTTATACTGGTTCCCATTAGTAAATTGTCAGAGGATTCATAAAGGCAGCCTAAATAAACTCCAGTTATGTGACAGAAAATATCAGATGCTTCATTTACAGTAGATTTGGAGATACAAATGACTTATATACTTGGTACCAAGTCAGAAAGTTATGCATTTTAGTAATCTGTGTTGGTTTGGGTTGGTTTTTTTTTAATAAACCAGTTATTAAAGAACAAGTAAATAAAACTGCAGGAATTGACATAACAATCAATAGTAAAGTTCAATACAGGAAAAGCACATGCTTCGCTTTGCAGTGCAAGCATAATGTGTGGGCCTGATTCCACAGCCCTATCCTTATTAAGGCACAAATCCCTCCAATTTTAGCAGGAATATTTGGCCCAAATTAGGACTGAATGACCGAGCCATGTGTCGTCATAATATTTCAGAGAGTACCATGGTTATAATATTAGATAGGCATTTAGGTAAGAACACCTGAAAGCTGAATATAAATTAAGATGATAAACACCTTTAAAACCTAATTAAACATTTATCATTTATAAGGACAGCCAAGAGAATCAATCAGACAGTCTGGGATTCAAATGACAGCACAAAGCTCTTTAGGAACTTCAGCAAAGGCTATATCATTTTAATGATTACCTTAAGTATGGGTATGCATGTGACATTTGAAGCAATTTCTTTCTACTAATAGTGAAAAATCACTAGCAGCCT
>NW_005842114.1:1774477-1803535 GCF_000455745.1 Alligator sinensis | reverse complement strand
TCTGAGTGGCTTGTTTGGTTATACTTGGCTTTAGTCAATGTTAAGCAGTGCCAGGAAAATGCTAACAGCAAGCAATTATGAACAGTCACTCAAACAGAATCAAAACTAGCTGCTTTGGTATTAAACCCTTTTTATGCTCTTCCCCCACCCAAACAAAAATTGTGCTAGTGATCTTCTGTTCGGTGGTGAAGACTTGTGTAAACATGACTTTGCAGGAAGGCTTGTGACTGAAGTTCTCACCTTGATTTCAGCTTGAAATCTTTCTCTGTGCTTGCCTCTTGCTTATAACACATTTAGCCAGCCAGTCATGGAGCAGAAGCAATACCATGTGACTTAGCTGAGAGAGAGAGAGAGAGAGAGAGAGAGAGAGAGAGAGAGAGAGAACCTAGTTGGCAGAGCCTGTAGCTAAAGTCTGTTCCCATAAATGTGTGTCAAACAGTTCTGCATAACCAACAAACAACGCTTTTTTGTGAAAAACAGAAAAAAGGGTCTGCGTTCATAGTATAAATTATTCATTAATGTAACCATAACTGATAGCAGGGATAGGTAGCCTTAGGATAGAGAGAACAAAGATGAGCAGAGATGGAGAAACAGAAATGCATGAACCATTCAGAGGACGCTGCGTCAGACTCTTGGCCCTTACTTAAAGTCTCTTTCTGCCACTCCACTGGAACAGTGCAAAAAGTACTTAAACCAGACTAAACAAATAGAGGACTCCCTGAGGGCACAGTAATCCTGGACTAGTGTGAAGGCAACATTTTCAGCTTTATGCCAGGCACCTTTGGCCCCAGCTCATGTGGTATGGTATGCCAAGGCCAGTTGTGGACTAAGATATTCCCATGTAGTAGGGTGAGCCATCCATGGTGCGTGATGATGGGGTCGGTGTGGCACAGTTCATCAACCCATGGACCTATCCCCAGTGTGTCATTCCATGCATCAACCAAAGCACACCTATGGATGTGCTGGGGTCTCTTCAGCTCCCTGCAGGCCCAGAATTCAAACAGATAGTTTAGAGTCACCTTTGTCTGGTCCCCTCATCAGCTACTCTGAGCATGAGATTGCCTCAAGACAGCATTCTGTGTGCACACATGTGCGCTTACATGCTCATGGGCTCAAATGAAATACAACAGACCAGAGGGAGGAGATTCTTTGCTTATCCTGTCTTTCCTGCTACCTTCTTACTCTCTTTATTAACTTTAATATTTTATTAACAAGCATTTTATTGTGCTGCATATATTACCAGTTGGATGCATAAAAAGAGAAGGTATATATTATGTATAAATAAAAATAAAAAGAAACAAGGGATAGGTGAGCAGCTACACTTAGGCCAGGGTGCACCCTGTTTCATAGGAAAAATTACTGCAGACTATATTTGCTCTATTTTTATGTGCCTACAAGAAGGCCTTCCCTGCAATAAAGTGCTCCTTGTTAAGGCTGTAATACAAGGCAGTACAGGCATTTCGTAAGCCCTGTTCCCTCATACCAGTCACAACGCAGGTTGTTTGATTTCTGTTGCTGCCGGCCTTGGTGAAATTTTAATTCCACTCAAGCTAACATGAATGAACTCTTGCAGTCTGTAAGGCTAGTAGACCTGCTACCAAACCCATACGTTATACTCACTGTCACACTGACTCACAGGTACATGTACATACATATCCATCTGCATACATGCACTTACAGCTTGCAAACAGAACCAAATTCAACTGGGTTTCTTACTTTTTAGGGCTAGACTGTACCCTCTGTTATACTCAAACAAACAAAACAGTAGAGTCTTCACTCTATCCCCTGAATCAGTTAATTGGCACTTCAGTCTCTGTCAGGAACTCTGCACATACAACCCCTTGAAGCAGGCTGCTGAGGATGAGCTAAAGAGGTGGTAGAGAAGGGGAAAAAACATTGTTCTGACTTCCATTTTGTGCTGAGCAGAGGACCTGGATGAGTGTGACAGGAAATGGTCTGTATTCTTTCATTGGCTCATCCTTCTATACCAGGAAAGGGAAGAATCATGACTGAGACACAGCCCCTTCCCAAAGCTGCCCTTTGCAGAGAGAAGATGCATGCTATGCCTGACTCAGGGCTGAACCAAAGGGTTCCACTGAGTCCAGAGCAGAACACAAATGCAGCTCTCCCCAGTATTAATTTATGTGCAAGGTGATGAAATTCCCAATATCTGCTAGTAAAATATGATAAATGTAACAGACATCTCTTTGCCCCAGTGGCAAACACAGCATCACTTTCTCTGAAATGAGATTTATTTGCACAATTTTCATATACTACATTACTCATCGGTGGCAGCATGAAACCATGGCCAAACCCAGTAAATAAATCTGAATCATCAAGGAAGGTCATGCTACAATTGATTTCCTGTATTCCCTGTCCAAACAGCTACCTAAGCATACTTTGTCAAAAACCAATGATGTGATGATTGCTACCACTGAACCCTGGGAGTGGAAACTTTATAACATTAACAGTGCTATCATCCTAGTGCAGGCCCAGGAATGGGGAAAGAGCCAAGACAGCCCACAGTGGTACTGATGAACACTCTGCTTGGAGCTCTTCAAAGCAGCTCCCATTCATACCACACCCACAAAAGAATCTAGATTGGATTGAATGAGGATGCTTCATGAGTTAGGCAAATTGTGTCTGATTGACCTCTGGTATTCAATTCTCAAAGGTCAAAGGACTTGCCCTAGTGTTTGAGGGGAAAAGTGAACCCATAGAGCTAGCAAGACTCATCCTACACTCTGTCAGTCACAGTTAAAGGCAAGATTTGACCCAGAGTTATCAAAACCAAGACACACTACACTGAGCTCCACAAAAGTCCTGAAAATTCTGTCAACAGGCCAGAGAAATATATCTACAAAATACACTCACCATACAGTCCAGAGCTTCCCAGCAGGGACCCATACTTCCTTGCTTCTCTCTCGCAGGTTCAGTTTGCACCTCTGACTTTTCACCTGAAAGAAATGGTCCACTGGACTCATGGCTAAGAGACAGAAAGAAGAGAGACCTTTTGGAAGTCATTTAGGTAAACATTTTCAAGGGTCTGCTAATCTGAGCTGCTCAGGTGAGGACACTTTGGACCTCATTTTCAGAACTGCTGAAAGCCCAAAGTTTCTGTTGGTAGGAACTGGAGTGGTGGGTATTCAGCATTTCTGAAAAGTCATACAATGAGTGCTAGCGGTTAGCTACCCAAACCTAGTGTTAGGGACTAGGACATAAGCAGTCATGGAAGCAAACCTGGTTAATCAAGCAAAGTCCAGGCACTGAATCTATGGAGAGCCAGAGGTTAGAGCCAGGGTCACAGTAAGCAGAGTCAAAAACTTAGAGGAACAGAGACAGCCTTAGGGAAAATAGTGCCCTGGGCAAACTTTGTATTTTGGGATGCCCCTCAGCACCCTCCCCATCTGTTCCCTTCCCAAGTCAGCACTGCTGCAGGAAGAGGCAGCTGGGCAGAGGCATAGGCTGCAGTCTGACAGGGAGGCAGAGTGGCACAGTGCACGACCCAGGCAGGCGGGCAGCAGCTGGAGGCAGAGTGTGGGCTGGGCACCGTTCCTTCTGCCTGGAGCAGGGATTGGCCAAGGTGGGGGGACAGCATTGCTTCAAGCACAGGCTACAAACACATGTGTGCGCATCATGCACTCCTGACAATGGTACCCTAGACAGTCACCCATCCCTAAGGCCAAATCTGCAGAGGAGTCAGTAGGCTTTACCCATATATCCTACTACTGTCTGGAGCAGGTGAGGCCTGTTTCCTACAGCATTAAGGAACTGATTGCCCTATTGTTTGATTGGGACTAGCTGAGCACAGGGCCTTAATCTGAACTCATTACACCTAGCAGGCACAGGCAAATGTCTTCCTTTTGACCTTTTTGTGCTTTATCTGGCAATATAACTATGGGCTGTAGGAATGATACTTAACTGCTCTCAGAGGTGTTGGGAGAACACAGGTGAGTAAGTGTTCATAAGTGCTCTGAGAAACTCAAGTACAAGAAGCTTCAAAAGGGTAGATTTTCAGGACAAGTATATCCATGGTTTGAGCCCCATTACTCATTGGCTGCAATGCAACTACTTACCTGAATTGTATAAGAATTGCAAGATTTAGCCCTCTGGTTGAATTCTTCTGAGCTCATCTCAGAGTTACCATAATTTAAAAGGAAGATAAAGTTGGATACTGAAATACCCCATTATCTTATAGGCAGGACAGGAAACTTGTCTACAGTCTTTAAACTCTTATGCTATGGTAACCTCATGTAGTTCAGTGTAGCATCCCCCCTGAATGAATCAAGAATAAAACTCCACCAATGTAAGTTACACTGATGCAGATGTCATCTTTCTGTTTTCATCCCAGAATAGCTGTGTGCTCAGAGCAAAGAGGCTCTTGCCTGCTTCCCGCTACCACCTAAAGATAAGGTACTCTACTAGTGTCTACTCCTGCAGCTATCCCGGAATGACATCTCATCTGTCCACTCTGGATCCTAGTCCATATACAAAACTGATGGAAGCATGTCAACCTCCTTGGCCCTAAGTGAGCCAGTTACTTAAGCAACGTTCCAGAAATGTGATTCTCATTAATACAACTATTGCACCAGCAGTACTTCCTGGCAGTGGGTAGTTTTGATTTCCATACATTTACAAAATCAGGATCTTATTAGAACCTAGGGATCTGCATTTGCTGTTTTGCCAATGACCCAGCACTTGCACAAGAGCTCCTTTGGCAAACTTCAGATCCCATTTTTCCAGATGTTCAATAGCTCTGGATTGTGAATGGAAACAAATAAAACATTACATGTAATGGACTATGGCACAATGAAAAAAAGCTGCTTATGCACCAGAATACTCTTGTTGTCCCTGGTATAGGAGTCTGAGATATTTCTTCTTTTAGTTATTGCTGTTTACCCATCTCTTGTGATGACACATAGTAACACATAAAAAGAGCATAGGAATGGAGAATGCACACTTGCTACAAGCATATGCTGAAAGCCTGAATTTCATCTGAAACTGCCTCTTTGTGAATAACATCAAATTAATACTTAATGTACAACAAGGACAAAATTGCAGAGAGAGACTTTCTATAGCTGAAGAAAGTGCTCCCATTTTCACACTCCATCTGCTACAAATTAGGCTTTGTAAAACACTCTGACCTTAGAGTCAGAAAGTTATGGGATATAAGATCATGTATCAGCACTCAGGCTCATGCCCCATTTTCCAAACAGAGTTGATTAAAAATACATTGCATTAAATTTTGAAATGAGTTTTTACTTCATTCTTAAAAATATTGTTTTCATTTATTATTTTTAATTTGTTAAATAAAAAGTATTTTAAAATTAAATTTCTGGTTAGCTTAGCCACAGATGTATTTTTTTCCTCCCACAGAAAAAAATATTTCTATATTTTAAAAAAGTCAGGTTTTTCTCATTCCTTATTTTGAAGCTGACAAATGATTAAATTATTTTTATTAAAAAATTAAATATTATGAAAAGGGAAAACCAGCACTTTTTACAAAGAATACCCATGCCAAAAATTGGGGATTTTTCAATATGCTATTCTGGACTAAAAATGCCAAGTTGATCAAATTCATAGTGTATTACTAGACAGGTTATTTCAAGGTTCGAAATGCTGTCCATCAGAAAAGATGCTTTGGGTGCAGACAAAGGACACATTTGCTACAGAGTAAACTGATTGTATAGTAAAAGTGAAGCATATCCTCAGTGTGAGTCTAAAAGCACAGACAGAAGAGATCATTTGCACCCAATCTGGCCGTGACCAAACACAAGTGCACGGCTACAGACCACTTTAAAAGGGCCCAATTGCATGAGGGTTCAGATGAAGATGCTACCAATGGAATGCCTTCATTAATGTCTGTCTGTGTGCGCCAGGAGGAAGACTGGGCTGACACAGCTCAGCCTTACTCCCAGAGCTGTCTTCATAATAGGAGTGGGGGGATGGGAGCGGAAGAAGCTCGGTCTGGGGTTTTTTTAACCAGCACTGGAGTTGGGTGGATGGATTGGAGCCCCCTCCCCAAGATGGGTTGGCTCCAATCCACCCACCACACTCTCCAGCGCCAGCTGGACAACCTCTGCTCACTTTCCCCACTTCCATTCTGAAAATAGCACCAGGGCTGGGAGTGGGGGAGAGGCATTGCTAAGAGATAGCTGCTACAGAGGCTCGCAGCCACTCAAAACAGCAGCTCAATCTCCCAACCCCCAAGTCCCAACAGCCAAAGTCTGTTGGGTACCGGGGATCATTGTAACTCATGGTACTTTCTGCAAAGCACCCTGAGTTAGAATAGGGAGTTGCTCTTCTGTCTGTGCCTTAAGTCACTCCACTATGTGATAGAGTTATGCTTCAGAAATTAAGGCGTAACCATACATTAATATAAGTTCCTCCAGTGCATTGGTTGCATGTCTGCTCCCCTAATCAATGCCATCCTGAGCTAATCATTAACTGGCTCCCCCTGCCACCTAGCCACTCTAATAGCAATTAAATCAGGTATACCTGTTTAGTACAAAATACATTTACTACAGAATAAAATCTGGGGTAAAGTTCAGTACACCAAGTGTCATGTGTCCTACTACAATATCCCAGCTAGCAATTAAAGTATATATTTTTATTTTTTATTTGCAGGTAATACATGGGCAAAAAGGTAATAAACCCTAAGAATTGTCATGCTCAAGGGGGCTTCAAGATGGACAAACATACAAAGTAATGGACAGTATACACATCACAGCCAATAATGAAAAAGGCACCTTTCATTATAATGTAATTCTGTTTAGTCTAAGAGAAATCTGCAAATTACAGAGGAATTATTTTGTCCCTGGATCCTAGATCAAGTGGCCCCACTTTATTAAAGGAGTAAAAGGCACCAACTCCTTTCCAGTCATCTCTTAGCCTTTGCAAATATCCAGAGTATTTGCATGGAAAGGAGGAAAAAAAGAGAAAATGTCAGTGCTCCAAGTGCCATTTTCTCTAATGAAAATGGATTCTTGAATGTCCTAGACTGTGTAATCTATGGTTGAGTGCAAAATAGCAGCATTTCCAATGTGCCAAGGCAATTGATGGAATACTATAGTAAAAATATTGCATACTATATTAAAAATCTGCATTCCATTCCATGTTGGGGACAGTAACTGACTCAATGAAGCTAGCTATTTTTGAGAACATTGAAATATGTCATCATTGTTATACATATTATTTGTGTTGGAGCTCCAGTCATGGACTAGAACTCCATTACACTTGATCTGAGCCAAAAGGCCTCACATCCAAACACAAAATCAGAAGACAGCTCCCTGCTCTAAAGAGCATGCAGTCTAAATGGTGTGGCTTGATATTGCTGAAAAAGGCCAGTTTCTGATATTTCAGCCATTTCCCAAAGTATGCATGTGTCTGGCTATCAACAACTTTGGAATGTTGTAGTCTCTTCAATTAACAACACTATTAATGTCCTCCCTGTAAATGACTCCATGAGCCATAATCTCCCAGTTTGTACAGATGGTTTTACAGATTAGCAGGAAGTGAAAATGAACACAATCCAAAAATAGAAAAAAATAATAAGGTGAAAGCCAGATGCTGTCTTGACTACCAGCTGGTGGCCCCCCAAGTGAGCTTAGCCAATTAGCAGACTCCCACCAATCCCATATGACTTGTCTTGCTGTGTTTGCAACATCCTCAAACTGATACCTCCATGATGTTCATAGGACAGCTTCACCAGGTGGGACTCTCCTGCTGCCCATCAGGCAGCAGGAGCTGTAACTTAGTATTTCTTAGCTGGAAGCTACACTTTGAGGTGTCAAAGAGGCAGTTATGATCCAGCAGGGAGGGAGCTCTGTGTCTGAAGAAAGGTTAATAAAACACTTAATGATGCCAGATGAGCCAAGACACAGCCTTGACTCTTCCACATGGGTGATGTGTGAAAGAGAGGAGTTTCTTTATTACTCTCTTTGCTGTAATGTGTTTGCTCAGCCTCATCTGAGGACCAGTGGTCTCGTCTTCCATTAGCCTTTTGGAAGACTTCCATTCGAGAGAGATTAAAAGGACTAGATCAATAGAGTTGAGAGAGGAGATGAATAAGAGTGAACATGGCAGAGGCATGTAGAATAATGGATGGCAGAAGGAAAGTAAATCAGGAACTCTAACAGTGCAAGGACAAAGGCACAATTAAAATCAGAAAGCAATGAATTTAAAACCACTCAAAGGAAATACAATTTTACATAACATATAATTAACCTGTGGAACACAATGCCACAAATTATCATTGAGGCTAAAATGTTGTGTGATTCAAGAGGACTTGGCATTTTAAATCACTGACAAGAGCAACCACACTTACATGGAACTGACTAGATAAAAAGGCATATAAAGCTTTATTCTCCAGGACCCAAGCCAAACACAAACTGTCTGAGGGTAGAAAGGACCTTTGCTATGGGCAGGTTGTCAATTGTTACCCAGTATAATTTCTCCACACCTTCTTCTGAAACATCTTCAACTAGCCACTCTCTGTGACAAGGTATAAAATGAACTTGAGGAACCCTCTAATCTGACATGGCAGTTCCTATAATTCTAAGTACTTCTTCTTCAGATGAATTTTTTCATTTCTGATTTTCCAATAAGCCCCCAAAAGCCCCACAGCTGATCTTCTTATTTTTCCCCTGACCTTCTTCATCTCTGCCCTTTGTATATAAACTTTTTAGAAAGCGTCATTCTCTAAACACAGATGTGATAGGTTAGAAGAAATATGTAATACCCAAAGCCACAATGTACCTGAGTGGTCAGCCTTTTCAGGTGGCATGGTAAATCAGTGCCTTCATGAACACTACAGTTAACGGCTAAGCTGCCCTTCAGGGACAGGGAGAGCACAATTCAAGTCTTTCTGTTCCAAAACTAAAGAGCACTCATGTCTTGGAGTTAGGTCCTTATAAGACATTAATGGTCACTCTGTCTCATAAATACATTTTTGTGGAAAGCTGAGGGAAATGAGAGGTGAAGAGGCCCAGAGAAATTTCACACCTAGGATTTACAGCAACTACTGTTATAAATTAAATTGAGTCAAGGTATCTGAGCACTTTAAGAAAGGTTGGGACTAGTTCAAAGCCAGGTTGAAGTGGTGAGATCTCTCCTCCTGTATCCCCTGTATATGAGATATATGAAAACCCATGAACATTTCCCCCTTCCCTCCCATCCACATGGACTTGGAGAAAAACTACAGGGAGGAGCCAGCCAGGGACTGAAGCTGGCACAGCACTTGTAGAAACAGTTTTAGCAGACACCAAAGGATACAAGATATCAGCAGGCTGCTTCAACTCTAGACATTGTCTCCCCTATGTTGAGTGACTGCCCTACAGACCCAAACTCTAGCCTCCTCCTTCCTTCCTTTATCTTTCCATATAGCTTCTTTCCCATAGCACAACCCCACCTAGCGTTGGATAAACTTTTTATTTTGACAAACAGTAAATTAACTAAAAATGGTGTTTCTGAGGAGAACCAAAACTATGTGTGAACCTGGACTCATTTTGAGGGAAAGCTTTAGGCTGAAAAAGGAGAGGGGGGCAGAGACTTTTTAAAATGATCAGACATTTTATTTGGATATTTGAATAACAATAGAGATATGCTAAAACATTTCTTTTCAACATTTTCCAAAGAAAGCTGTTGGCTTTTCGTTTCAAAGCATCATTTCACATATACAAATGCACCTAAATTAAAAGAACAGTTGTTGATTATGAGGGTTACATAGTCTGTGAGTGAAATTATTTCATAATAGGTCAAAAGAAAACTTCCCAGCTGACTCTAAATGAAATTTTGTCTTTTTACTGAAAAACTCCCCCAAACATTTCTATTTTGGTTCGTTCTGGACAAAATATGTTTTCCCCATTTTACCATTCAGTTACTGAACAAAAATATATTGTATTCTTCCATATCTAAAAATACAACAAAACAGGTATGGCACCCACATGACATCTGTCCTCGATTCCACTGATCCCTCTGTATATATTGATCCCATTACCAGACATTTTGTCTCTGTCTATTTGACACAATATTCCTCAAAGTATTGCCTTTTATTTTATGTATGTACAATTCTTCGCACAATATACAGTGCCTGGCACAGTGGAGCCCTTCTACTAGTCCCTGTTGTAAATTCTGATAATTGTTGTTGTTACTAATAGTAATGGCTGTGATGATGATGATGATGATAATAAATAGTCATAGTGGCACTACAACAAATAGCATGACAAACTAAAAAGGGCATGAGCATTACCGGACAGGAAAGAGAATTCAGTAGGGAGACACCCAGAACAGAACAAGACTATTTGATTTCTGAGCAGGGAGAACAGAGACCTGGTACTGACCAGTTGCTTGCTGATGATCAAGTGACAAAATCCAACTCACTCCCAGGGAGAGGTTTCTTTCTTTTCACTTCTTCCCCTTCTTCTCCTGTCATTTACATTTATTGTGCCAGCCCTAGAAACAAGATAGATTTTCTATTAGACTCTAAAGCTAGACTTTTTAATTGGATTTTAAAAGAATCCTTAAAAATGGATTTTAAAAAGGCTCTAAAACAGAGGCTGGTGCATCTGAATGGTTTCACCTCATTCATTTTTGTGCTGTTTTTAAACAACCTTTCCAAAGGGTTTTCTTTTCTATTTGGTCCAGTTGCTTACAATGGTAAAATTCAGATCGTACAAGAAGAAAAATGGACCCCAAATTACTGCTTAATGCTGTAGTGGCAAAAAAACAAATCTAAGTTAATTAACATTATAAAGTCTCCTTTTTTCATTCTAACAGCTCTGCCTTTTTGCTAAGGGGGGACCTTATTATAGCAGGATTTATATCTCCTTTGTAAGCTGCAAGTCACCACTCAGCAGCCACATGATCTCATGCTTATGAACAGGTCCATCATTACCCACAGTAGAAGATGGGGCACACAGACAAAATAAACTCCTACAGGTAAGCATTTTGGTCTTACTGAGTCTAGGTGAGCCAGGCCTTGCAAAACTAGTTCAAGTAAAGCTGGAGTCTTTGATGAATTCACTGTATTGAGTCCACTGGTCACACAGTCCCAGGACTCATCATTCAGCACTCCTAAATCATTCTTGCTAGTAGGGACCATGATTCAGTCCCAGAAGGTAAAGGAGAGTGAACTGTGAGCGAGTCCAGAAGAACCTGAAACCTCCCCTGGTCAAGGCTGCATTGAAGAAAGAAACTTACTGATTCACCAGCGTAATCCTGAGTTTTCCAATCAGTGTGAACCAGCTCATATTCCATCCCCATATGCTAGACAGCCAGTATTAGAAATTATATACCATTGTGTGTCAGAAAACCAAAATCAAAGCCTGGATTCCACCAAAATAGATCCTGGATGCCCACCTCCCACTTTCCACAAGCATCAGCCATGAGCACCAAAAGTCCATCTTTCAGTAGCTGCCCCACATACTCTTTCGATTCACACACAATTGCAGGCTAAACAGTCCTGTTGTCTGAAAATGGAGGTCTTAACCTTTAGTATACTTGCCTCTTTTCAGAAGTTTCATGCCCAATCCAACTGAACCACAGGTTGCAAAGAGGAAGCCGCAACATACACAGAAACTAAAAGGGCATTTATTTCCAGCAGGTGTGGGGACACAGGGCAGCTGCTGCAGTACAGCAACATCAGCATAACAATTCTGGGATACTGAGCTCCTCCAAGAGATGTTGGGGCCAATGAGTGGCAGAAGAACAGGTTAGAAGAATGGGCTGTGTCTGAACACTATGTAAAGAGTTATATGTTGTAAATAAGTGATCACCTGCATCGCATGGTGTTGAACAGCACGAGTGAAAGTGAAGTCTATATATGTTTTCACACATGGCCACTTGGAACTTTGTCATTTTGGAGTCAATCCAATTTTTCCATCTCACCATTATGCACTCAGCATTATACATTCTTTGGTATTTACAGCAAGTCTTGTGAGTTTTGTTCCTAGCTCCTGCCACCAGCATGGTTGGAAGGCTTAAGAATATTACTAACAGCCAGATTTTTATTTAAGGGCTTTGTGGGAGTTTCAAATGTACTTCCATGGGGGTCAGGTGCTAAGACAGTTCTGGAAATCTGATTAGGCACCTAGCTGTATGTTTAGGTGCCTAAATACCTTTAAAATCTGGCCCTTATTCTCTATTTTACTATAGCACTGTGATTTACAATGGAAACAGAACATTATAAATAACAGTGCTATGCCCAGACTGTTAGAACCAACATGTAGTACCTGTGCAAATGCTTTACTGAAGAGGACTAGAAAATACAAAAGAAAATGAGTGAAAATAGCAAATAGGAACAAACACAGCAGTCAAAAATACACAACTCAGGTCTCCTATCTCTTCTTACCTCCCAACCCCACAAAATTCCTACTTTTACATCCAGAGCTGCTTTTCTGTTTGTCAAACCTGGCTGACAATTATTTGTTTGGGAAAAAAAATCATCTAAAATCTCCAAGTTTGGTTGAATACCTGAACATTTTCAATGAAAATGCAATTTTGTTGGGGAACACTTCAGTTTTGACAAAAAGCTGTTGACCACTAGAGCTAGCTCCAAATATACCCACCATCACAATTCCTGAGCTAACTGTAGTCCTAGCCCCTATGGTCTCTGTAACAGAGCATAGGGTGCTCTGTTACTAGCAGGGGCCTAAGTGGCAGGTAGGCAGCTTGCAACTTCCTGCAATGCCAATTAGGCAGTGACACCTGATTGGGGAGCAGGGCCCAGCTGTGCTCTATATAAGAGCTGAGCCCTGAACTGAAAAGAAGCAGCAGTTTGCTGCTAACAGCCAAGGGAGAACACTGCCTGGCTGGGCTGCTGCTCAGAGCATCATTTTGGAGGTAAGGGCTGGGGCTACAGGGAAGGAGAAGGCCCCATGGTTCTGGGCATGACTGAGAACTGCACCCTGCCAGGGATGGGTGGCCTGCTGGGACTGTCTGTGGCAGGACAGTCCCCCAGGCCAGTTACTGCTCCAGTGAAAGGCGAGTATGGGGCACCTTCTAACCCCAGCCCCACATCTCTGGTAGGTGAGATCAGGCAGAGGGAGCCCAGACTCACTATGAGCACTGAGGCAGGGCCCAGGTTGGGCAAAGGGACCTTTGGCAGCACCCAGGGTCACAGAGTCCGGAGGCTGCATATAGGGAGATAGAGTGAAGCTCCATGGGGGTGGGGCCTTGAGCCTTGTGGAGCTATTAAGAAAGCTCCCAGGGCCAGGAATAAGGGGGTGGCAGGGCACTGCTGGTGCCTGCCACTTCAAGGGCTGTGCCAAGCAGCCAGCAGGTGTTTGACTGAAGCAGCCATTTTAGATCCCTGGCTGCCTATATAAACAGAGCAGTTTCCTGCTGGCAGCCAAGGCAGTAACATTTCCTGGCTGCAAGACTGCATGCAACAACCTGGAGGTAAGGGCAGGAGCTGTAGGGGATGGTCTGGAGGCTCCTGGTCCTGGGCATGACCAAAAACTGCACCCTGCCAGGAGCGGGTATCCTGGTGGGGCTCTCAGTGGTGCCGGAGCCCCCAGGAAATGCCAGGCCAGTTATCACCCTGGTGAAAGATGGGTGGGGCACCTTAACCCCAGCCCTCACCTTTGGGTGGGCCATATTCCATCAGAGCAGTGTAGGCCAAGTAAGCTTCAGGAGGCACATAAGCCTGCTGGGGGAGTGACCCCGCAGGGCCAGGCACACTTCCAGAAGCACCTGAGCTGGGAATGGGGGACCCCGATCCCTAAGTGCAGGGAGGAGGCATAGCCCAACCAAGGGACTCAACTGGTCAATGCTGGGGTGAGGACCGGAAGGGCCAAAAAGGCCAGGGGCCCACTGTGAGGGATGCCCACGATGAGCAAAGAAACTCGGGGTCCCGACTGGCCTGAGACAGGACCAGGGCTTATATGGAAGCCAAAATGAGTGGGGCCACAGCTAATGGGTGAAGGGGACGGTTGAGCCAACTGCCTGAGATGCCATCTGTGAGGCTTGGGCCACGGTGTAAGGGTGGAACAGATCCGCGAATAGCCCCCTCAGTATCGGGGTGTACAATGGGCAGTCTCCTGCCTAATTAACACTCAATTATGTTCCATTAAGGCATGGCAGGAGAGACAGGTGGGTGACATGCCCAGAGGCAGGTGGGGAAATTAGCCCAGTGGCCAGTTAGGGACCCCCACTTTGCCACAAAGGGGATTGCCCAGGGAGGACTTGGGTACAGGGCTCGGAACCCCAAGAGTGTGTGCATGGGGTTGGAGCCCAGTGTCTGACTGTGTAAAGAGAGAACCCGGTGCTAGCTAGATGGAGAAACATCTGTGAGGCATGGAATATAACGGAAGGTCAGAGTCATGTATATACAGGCCCTTGTCATCAGGGCAGATAAATGGGCAACCTCTCACCTGATTAACATTGGATAATTAGTAACATCAAGGCACGGCAGGTGAGGAGGCGGGTGGCTGGCCCTAAGACAAGTGGGTGGGCCTACATTTAAACCAGCCCTTGGATGCCCTCTTGTTACAGTCTCCTCAACTAAAGAGGTCTCAGGCCTCTGGCCATCACTTGGCATAGGGTAGAATCCTGCAGTCTTCCTAATTTCAGACCAGGATATGGTTGGCTGTCCCCTAATACAATCAAAATTATACCGGCAGCTCTGACTTGGGCTCAGACAAACAGTTCTGTTGCCTCTGCAAGCAGTGAAAATGGTAATAAGAGATAAAACCGCCTTTTTCACACAAAGTGTTAATTATTAGAACAGCATTTCAGCAAAAAAAAAAAAATCATCTTAAAAACAAAAACGTTTACCTGGCTGGGGTCATTTGAGCCCAGTTTTCTCTCCTGGACATGGCAAGGGGTCAGACTAGAAGATCTACAAGGTCCCTTCTGACTCTACATCTATGAATCAATAATCCAGCCTGTTTGTCTCTAAGGCTCACCATTCCATAGATCTGGAAAGGACCAATTCTTTCACACTCCCCTGAACAACACAGCCATCAGCTTGCCTCCCCATGACCACTGATCCTCTCACTGCCCCCTCCCCACTAACCACCGATCCTCCCATGCCTTTCTTTTAAGTGCTTTTTCACTATTTACTATCTTTTTGGCCTCCCGTTCCCAGCTTTACAAAACAATGCTTGCAGACTGTTAGAAACAGAATAGGAAGTCCTTGAACCTAACAGCTTATCCTGTAGTCTTCCCACAGAGTACCTGAGGTTGTCCACTGAGAGCTTGAGTGCAGATTTCCTGTTTGGTCTTCCCACAGGTAGATCAATATATCCACACAGGGAATTCTAATAACCTACCATAGTTATACAATAACTTTACCCTGACTTGCACCTGACCTAATTTTGTACCTGACTCATCAAATTACTTACAATATTCATACTTGTATAACAAAGCATGGCATAGAATAATATATCACCATTCTATGACTCACAACCATAAAACATCGCAAGGAAGAAAGGCTTCCTCATGTAAACCACGTGGCCACCATTTTGTACTCACTTGTAGGGTGTAAACAAGTGTTCACCGCACAAAGTCTAGGTATAAACCGTTTACTGTAAGATAGCTACACCTAGACCAGGAGTGGATGCGTGCAGCAGTTTGCTGCTTCCACAAGTGGGGTGTACAAGTGTTCACCACTTTTGTGAGCTACACAGGGAAGCCTGTGTAAGTAACTGAGGGTGAGGGGAAAGGCAAGCAGGATACGAGGAACTAGTGGGTCCATAGGGGGCATGGCAGGGTGCCCAATTGGTGTGCAGGGGCTCAAGGGGTTAAAATAGCCCAGTGTGGATCAGGGTGGGCGGCATTAGCACAGCCCTGGGACTAAGACAAGCATCTGAGTTTTCCCAGCCCTGGGACTGCCCTGTGAACAGAAGATCAGGTTAGCCTTTTCCTAAATAGAGTTAACTCTATCTCAATCTAAGTTAGTTCACCTGAGGTGTTTCACTAACACACCATTTTTTGCCTAATTTAAGATCTCTGAATGCCTACAAAATTGGGCATTTATATCAACCCCACCCTGGTTAGGTCAGTCTAAATGTAAAACTAGTACATACTCATAGGGAGCACTTAGTGCAAAGAACTGCCAGAAGTAGATTTTCAAGTCAAGTAGAAAAGGTGCAGGGGAAGAAAGAATAGACAAAGGAGGAGATGAAGGACTGGAACAAAGTATAAATGTTGTCCTGTCTGCCCTCCCTCACAATAGGTAGTAAAAGTGGAGGTGGGAAAAGTCAAATATGTTCTCAGAGAAAGGTGGTATATCTGGGCTCCTTGGCACAAGCAGATATAAGCTTTACCTGGTTCACCATCTTCTCAGGGGTTAGTTGACCAATGTTTTAAAATTATTTTCAGAGTCTTAAAAAAAAAGACACATATCCTTTGGGATCAAAAGGATTTTTGCAGGATTACTATAAGTGAAATATTTCTAATGAGCCAAATTCTGCAGCCCTTACTCCACCCCTTTCTAGGAGTTTCACCAGTGTAAGATCTGAGTGAAGAATTCAGGATTTTGCCTATGTTTTAATATTAAACAGATTTTTTTTTCGTTTTGTAAGGCAGAGAACTCTTTTCTATGTGACTTCACCCCAGCAGTGTTGAAGAATTAACCATTCTCCTTGAAGGGAATTAATCATCTTCTCCCTATGCCCCGAATGCTCCTTTTCTGCCTGACCAAATCCTACTATGCTTAACATGCCAAGGGAATGAAAGGGATCAGAAAGCCAAAAAGAATCTTAATATGGAGGGAGCAAAGGCCTAATTCTCCATTTCCCTGCACGCTGTGTCCTCATTTATCCGCATGCCAAGTGGGTTTGAAATATTGCCAGATTAGAATAGTAGCATTTTACATGCACTTTACATGGAGGTAAACCACCTCACCAAAGACCCATACCCTGGATCTGTTAGAGTTTTTGAAGGGAGGGTATGTAGCTCTTTTGTGAGGCCTCAGGTTTGCTTGTTTTCAGAGAAACAGGGGAGACCTCAATATGGCCCAGCCCAACCCCAAGCAAAAATCATGAGTCAAGCCCCCAGTATGAGATTGACATAAAAGTGAAGAGGTTTTAAAAACATAAATGTATGGTTCTTTTATGGTTCTGTATGTACCATAAACGTACAGTTCTTTTACCTGCTATACCTTTTCCTTTTTCTTTTTTTTTCTTCTCTTTTTTTTTTTTTTGAGCTTTCTGGGGTCAATTTTTTTCAGTTTTTTCTTTTGTACAGACAAGAAGACTAGAAAATTTCTTTGAGAAAGAAATGAAGCATGTACTCATTTGACTCCAGGAGCTGAGGGTTCAGGAAAAATGCCAAATGGTGCAGTGTAAATTGGCAATAAAGCAATAAGCCAAACCTGTCTTGGGGAGAGGTGGTGGGAATGAACACTTTCCTTCCTACTGTGCACAATTAACTTGCTGTCCCTCTAATTGTGGTTTTTCACATCCTGGAATTAAGTACATCCTTTCTGGGTAAAGCTATTTAATCTTGAGCAGATCAGGCTCCTTTACGTGTTCTATTCTCAAGGTGTGGAGAAGAAGAAGTATGACGGATGATGGAGATTAGAGCCAGACAATTGATTCTGAAGCAGTGTCTGTATGAAGCAACTGCATCCTGGTGACCTTTTTAGGTCATCAACATTCACAAGTTCTTCCTACAGGTGTGTCCCAAGAGATGCATTTCAGGTGCTGCTTCCTAATGAATAGGGCAACAGACTGAGCAAGAGGAGGAAATAGCTATTCCCCTTTCTATGATTCCTTTCGGCGTAACTGTAAAATTATATTTTATAGAAGCTTCAGTGAACGTCCTCCATTCCCTATTGATTGCTGAGGCGGATAATTGTGTCTGAGACTAGCAAGAGGGCAGCTGCCATAAAAATGTGTGTAAACCTTTCTCCAGGGTGATTTGGGGTGTGTGTCACGGAGGAGATATGACCATACTCTAATTCTAAAGATCTAAGGCTGGCTCCAACCATAACCTCCCTATAACGGCTAGCTGCTGTTCTTCCTTTCTCTTCTCTTTCTATGCCTCTTTTTTACTTAGAAATAATTGAATAGATTCTGTCAATACCTTCTAGCAGAGCCCCAAACCAAACAAAAGGAAGAGGAGTGAGATTGCAGACCCCAAGGAAATGTCTAAATCGATAGCACAACAGCTCAATAGTGTTTCCCTGCAACACCAGCAAGCCACACTCACAAATTCCTCCAATTTAAAGGCAAGTTCCTCATCATTTCTACCACTATCACTCCTGCAGGCAGCAGTTTACATCCAACAGCCCCATGCCCTCAGTGGGCAGGGAGAAGAAACATCAGCTGCAGCAGTACATTCAGAGACTTGCCGGTTTCAGAAGCCTTTGGAGTTGAGAGGCAGGAGAGTCTGACAGCAGGGGCAAATGTGTCAATTCATTCATTCGAGTCCTTTACTCACTACACGCAGCTTTCTTGCCTGGCAGACCACACAGCTTTTTAGCACTTAGCCCTTGCTATACTTTTCGATTGAACCATTCCCCATCACACATAGGGAGTTATTTTCCCTTGCCAATACTTTTCTCTGAAGCATATAGAAATCTCCAGGAACTGAACCACAGTTAAGTTGGGTGTCTCAAAAGACTTTTGGTTCTGGCAAAAGTTCCCAGTGACTGGCGTTCTGGTTTCATGGCATACCAGATGAGTCTCCATCTTGAGGTGCCACCAGTTTGCCTTTGAAACTGCACAGCACTATTTCTGAGGCATGTAGACCGATTGAGGAAATGCATGGAGCTGAAAACCCTCGTGCAAGAACCTGAACAATATTGCGTTCCTCTTCCCCTAGACTTCACACCTCCCCTTGACCCACAGTGGCTTATAAGCACAGCACAAGCCTTAGCAATATGCCACACAAGCCAAAGTCAAGCAAGTGCCCATTCTGAAGAAGGAAGTCATGCTAAGACTCTGTTTACAGTAGATTATAAAAAGAGTTTTGGAAACATGTTTAATCATTGTTTCCTGGCAGAGCAGGGTGCACAAACCACACCTAACCAGAGTTATTTCATTCAGTTACTGGCCTTACAGACCAAGTCTTCAGCTAAGCTTAGTACTCAAGCAGTGACTGCCCAGGTTTCCCCAAGAGCTGTACCCACTGATTGTGGCCAGCTCCTTCTAACTTCTGGGACATGTGCACATTTGAAAAATTCAGGCCCCATGTTGTCTAGTAGTTTGGTCTAGCTTATACAGACATAAGTAAACCCTGTTATAAACAGGATTTAAAAAGCACAATGTAGCCAAGCAATACTGTCGATTCACATAAAGTGGACCAAACTGGACCAAAGCACCTTATAAATATTGGTAGGCTGAAACATTATTTTATCACTGTTATTAGACTTTGTTATTTTTATAGTCAGGACCTACTACCGGTTACTGGAGGGCAGAGAAAACCACAGGATAATTCCCACTCCTAGAAGCTGAATGCTAACACTCAGTAGTTCAGTTTAGGCCCAAGGGAGTGATAGCTCTGCCGCTGTTTCTTCACAAGTGAATGCTGCACCTCCTGTATGAGTGTCCCATTCCCACCCACACCTGTTGAGTTCCCTTTTGGGGATTTTAGCTGGGTCACTACCTAGGAAGTTCTTTGCCAACTCATCACAGCTTTTTTAATCGAGATTAAACTTCTGAGTTCAGTTTAGCGCTGGCCCCTTTGTGGCTGGTGCATAAAAAGCACAGTGCTCCCCTTCTACCCATAAAAATAAAACTCCAACTATCACTTAGAATTTTATATTCCTCTGCTTTTCAAAAGTGGTGAAATATAGGCCACAGTTTGCCTATTTCCAGCAGCTGCAAAGTGACGTCCTGACCATAATGACATCCTTCTGCTTTCCATGATATGTTTTTGCTTCGAGAGCCCAGGGAACCAAAACCGTGATAAAAACTCGTCAGGCCCAGCAACAGATTTTGTTGTTTCCATTTATTACCATTGTACTTATGGGCACAGCAGTGTTAAGAAGAGAAAAAAAAAGTCGCAATGCATTTTCACATTGCTTCAGCACTCTAAAGGACTGGAAGCATTTAAAAGTTGCCTCCACCAGCCTAGTTCATTGGTATTTGGGACAAACATATATGAACAGCTTCTATTTAATAAAGTACTCCTATGTTGAAATGAACATGCCAAAGCAAAGGCATATCAGGTTTTACATTTGTTCTGTTACATAGGAACAAAAGATTTGTCATTATGGATCAGATCTTTGGTTCATCGAGTCTGGGAACCTACCTCTGGCAATGATCAATAACGGATGCTTCAAAAAAAGTAGAAAACAATCCATAATACGCTTCGACATATAAGCATTGCTGTATATGGAGATGGGCTGGTAGAAGTCTTTCTGCCCAGGATTGTAGTTTCCGACCTAAGGGATGAGGTTGAATCACTAAAAAATTTTACCCACTACAACTAGGCAGGTTGTTACTGGCCACACCCAGAGGGCGGGGTACAACAGTACAGTTGCACCCAGCTTTCGCTGTGCACTGAGTGCACAGTGAGCTCTGAGCATTAGAGTGAGCCCAACGAGCCCCAGATCACAGCAAGGGGCTGTGACCATACCCCCTTTGGCTATGCGACACATATGCAGTGATCTATCTTCACTGCATATGTGCCACAAGGCCAAAGGGGTGTGGCTGCACCTCTGTGGCTGTAATTCTGGATCCACCCATGGCCACACCGGCTCTTTTAAATTGCTTTCACATTTGCCTCCATGACTCCCTTTCAACAGAAAATGAAATTCTGCAGGCTAACTGCCCTCAACAGCAAGACGTCTATTTGTCTAAACTTCCCAGGCATTAATTTCTTTAAGTGACTCCAAACTTGTTTCACAGCATGAGGCAGCATAGCATACCAAAGAACAAAAAAATATGGAGAACTTTACTGGTTACTACTTAACAAGTTATTATTGTAGAAACACCCAAAGGCCACAGTCAAGACTTGACTAGGCAAAACCCCTGCTTGAAGGAGTTTCCTATCTAAGATGATTGTGGACTCTTTTGGTTTGACAGCTTCAGTAGAATGGAGGAGAGAAAGAAGTAAGTGTCGGGGCCCAGTATTGCAGAGCTCATGCCAGATACTCCCATCTCTGTTGAAAAGAACTTTTTATGTGGTTTTATTAACTTTGGTGCTTCTGTATCTATGACAAAAGGGCTGTTTGTCAGAGCTCAAGCACAATAAAATGCGCTAAATTTCATTATTGGAGGTTATGAGTGGAGGTGCTCAAGTCAGGTCTGTCGCCTGGATTGTGTGCCCCAACTTTACAATTGCCAATTCCTGGGACCGGACAGTCTGGCTCTTACCTTTCCACACTCACTGGGTACACCCTCCTACTCACCCACCATGCCTGGATTTTATAAGAAAGAGGGAGGGTCCTAGATCAAACAGGTTATCCTCCCAGAGTGGTTTGTGCTGGTGGTCCTTGGGGCTCCTCCTCCCCTTAATATCCCATCCACATGCCAACCAGATCTTACAATGGTCCATGATACTCTGTCCTGTGCCCCAAGGGGTTGCTGAGACATGATACCTTGCACAGCTGATTTTAGCCTCGATGAACAAAAGATCTCATCCATAATGACAAATCTGTTGTTCCTATGTAACAGAACAAATGTAAAACTTGATATGCCTTTGCTTTGGCATATCTGAAGCACAGTGTGACCCATTATGAAATACTCAATGCAAAATCCCCAGTAAAAAGTAAGTAGTCTCTTAAGAATATTAACAAACCTCCTGACAATCACACCCTCTACTTTTGCACCTTATCTGAGAGATCGCTAACGATACCTCTACAGATTCACATCCATGCACACTACAGTTTTGTTTTAATCCTGACTCATTGCCAAATACATGCAGCAGTGATCTTGTCAGCAATACACAATGATATTGCATCTCATTCCTTTTATTCAATAGGATGTGTGGGCAATCAAGAAATTTGATTTAGTTGGGCTAACTGAAAGTTGGTGGGACCCTACCCACGATTGGGCAGTAAGCATTGAGGGCTATAGGCTGTACAGACATGATAGAGTAGGGAGAGGGGGGCAAAGGGGCTTTCTATGTGAAGGAGCAATACACATCTTCCATAATCAAGATGAGACCAGAGGAGGGGCAAATTGAGGTATTGTGGGTCAGAATGCAGGGGGGTTGAGGGGAAAGGGACTTGGTAGTGGAGGTCTACTACAGGCCACCACATCAGGAGGAGGAGTACCTGGAACTCTCCAGGCAGCTCTCAGAAGCTGTACGGTCAAGGGACATGGTTGTCATGGGTGACGTAAACTGCCCTGATATCTGCTGGGAGGAGCAGTCAGCTAGATCCAACCATTCACATAGGTTCTTAACCTGCATACAGGACATTCACCTAACACAGGAAGTATACAGTCCCACTAGGGGAAACGCCTTACTGGACGTGGTCCTGACTACAGGGGATGACTTGGTGGGGGACCTACTGACACAAGGTAACCTAGGAGACAGTGACCATCACTTGCTTAAATTCACTATCTGGCATAGGGTGGGAAAGATGACCAGTAGGGCAGAAGTGCTAGAGTTCAGTGTGCTCAGGAGCTTAGTTAGTGAGGCACTGAAGAACAGAAGAATTGTTAAGATAGGAGTCCAGGAAGGGTGGTCATTCCTAAAGGGAGCAATCCTATAGGCGCAGAAGGAGACAATCCCTTTGCGCAGGGAAGGGGGCAAAGGGGCCAATAAACCCTCTTCGCTGAACAGGGAAATCCAGGAAAGCCTATGGGCAAAGAAAAAGACACACAGGCTGTGAAAGCAAGGGGTAGCTACCAAGGCAGAGTATATCTACTTGGCCCACACTTGCAAGGAGGCAATCAGAAGGGCCAAAGCAGAAATGGAACTTAGGCTGGCAACAAAAATTAAAGACAACAAAAAGTCCTTCGTCGGGTATATAGGAAACAAAAAGGAGGCACAGAGTAGCATAGGACCCCTGCAGGACAAACAAGGGCAATTAGTGACAGATAGGGGGGACAAAGCTGGGCTCTTCAATGAGTTTTTTGCCTCTGTATTCTTGAACTCAGATCAGGACAAGTCTCCCAATTGGATCATAGGCAGGCATAAAAGGGAAACCAGCCCACCAACTGTTAGTGCTGACTTAGTGAAGGGACACTTGGAGGGGCTGGATGTGTTTAAGTCAGTAGGCCCGGATGATCTTCATCCAAGGGTGCTGAAAGAATTGGCCAGTGTCATAGCAAAGCCACTGGCATGGCTGAGCACTCTGGGTGCTCTGGTCAGGTCCCAGAGGACTGGAAAAGGGTCAATGTGGTCCCTATTTTCAAGGTGGGGAGGAAGGAGGATCCAGGTAACTATAGACCAGTTAGTCTCACCTCTATCCTCGGGAAAACCTCTGAAAAAATTATTAAGGATCACATTTTGTGGGAGTCCAGTGAGGAAAGCAATGCTAAAGGGCAACCAGCACAGATTCATAGCAGATAGATTCTGCCTGACTAACCTTGTTTCTTTTTATGACCAGGTCACAAAATGATTAGAGGCAGGAATCAAGGTAGATGCCATCTACTTGGATTTTAAGAAGGCCTTTGATATGGTATCTCATTCTATTCTCAAGATAAACTGAGTGGCTGATGTGGATGATTCAGGTGGGTAGCAAATTGGCTTAGGAGTCACACCCAGAGAGTGGTGGTGGATGGATCAGTATTGACCTGGAAAGATGCTGGCAGTGGAATCCTACAAAGCTCAGTCCTTGGACCGATGGTGTTCAATGTCTTCATCAGTGATTTGGATGACGGCGTGGAAAGCACTCTGTCCAACTTTGCTGATGCTACCAAATTATGGGGTAAAGTTAACACACTAGAGGATAGGGAATGAATCCAGGCAGATCTGGACCGGTTGGAAAAGTGGGTGGAACAGAATAGGATGCAGGTCAACAAGGACAAGTGCAAAGTGCTGCACCTAGGGAGAAGGAATCACCAGCACATTTACAGGCTGGGGGAGGACCTTCTCAGCAGCGCAGCAGCGGAAAGGGATCTCATTGTTCACTCCAAGATGAATATGAGTCATCAATGTGACAAAGTGATCAGTAAAGCTAACCACACTTTATCATGCATTAGCAGGTACATGACAAACAGGTCCAGGGAGGTGATAATCCCCCTTTATGCAGCATTGGTCAGGCCACAGTTGGAGTACTGTGTCCAGTTTTAGGTGCCATACTTCAAGAAGCATGTGGACAACCCCACAGGGTTCAGAGGAGGGCCACTCATATGGTTAGGAGCCTGCAGGCAAAGCCCTATGAGCAAAGACTGAGGGCCTTGGATCTCTTTAGCCTCTGCAAGAGAAGGCTGAGAGGTGATCTTGTGGCTGCCTACAGATTCATCAGGGCAGGGCAGCAAGGAATAGGTGATGCTCTGTTTACCAGAGCACCCCTTGGAGTAACTAGGAACAACGGCCACAAACTGATGGAAAGCAGATTTAAGTTAGACATCAGGAAGAACTTTTTTACAGTAAGGGTTGCCAGACTCTAGAATGGATTTCCAAGGGAAGTGGTGCTCTCCCCTACCTTGGGGGTCTTTAAGAGGAGGGTAGACATGCACCTGGCTGGGATCATCTGATCCCAGCACTCTTTTCTGCCCAGGGCAGGGGGTCAGACTCAGTGATCTGTTGAGGTCCCTTTGGACCCAAACATCTATGAATCTATGAATAATCTACCCATAGAATTTTTTTCCTCACTCTCTCCTAATGATCAGCTGATGCCACCAATCTATTTTTTTCTAACCATGAATGTGCTCATAATCACCCAATGAGTATATTCTTCTTGTAATGCAGCTCAGCTTTCAGTCTTAATGAGATGTGGCAGTGAGTTCCACAGATTAATTATGCATTGTATAACCAAGTATTTCTTTCATTTATCCTCTATTATTCCAGCCCTGGAACCCCACTCTTGGCAATATACGGGATTCTTGATTTACAGGATATGACCTTCTGTTCCAGTTATTAACCCATCTATTGTGCTAAACTGTCTGGCAAGCTATATGACGTAGACAATCTGCTTGAGATTAAGCCAAGGCAATCAAACACATAATTAATCTGAATGTATTTGAACTCAGTTGTCCAGTTTTTAAGTAAAAGTTCATTAACATTACCACCCCACCCATCCATAAAACCCATTTACTCCTAAGGCAGTTTAAGTCAAAGACATAGATGGGAATAATTTCTAGGTATCACAGATGAGCAGTAGAAGCTAAGAAGCTGAATGAAATCTTGCTGTAGTGACTCAGTTATATGAATCATGTGCAGATGCCTAGGCCCTAATTACTTTGGAAAGCAAATTTGTGACACTAAACACTGTTAAACCAGCTCTTCTGTGCCTTCCTAAATCATTTCCTCACTGTTTTCTTCAGAGTGAGCCATGATGAAAACATTTCCTTTAATGCATTCGATAAGACTGATTTGACTGGTGGGTTCTTTCATCCCCTGCTTCTTCAAACAAACAGATAAGAAGATTAAAAAAAGAAAGAAAGAAAAAAGTAAAGAATTTCATGTACATAAAAAGGTATTTCACTGAGAGTCTAGATGCCATTACACTCAATACATCAAACTGGCCCACGTGTTTCTGAGTCTTTGCTTCATCTTGCTCTTTGAAACATGTAGCGGTGGATATAGTTGAAAGTAGCTTGTAAAGCCCCCTTTAGTGGGCAAGGAATAGAGCACAAAGCATAAGTTCTTAGTCATGAATATCACAGCCCACCAGAGATGTCATGAACATGTGCAGGAAGGGGTCGCAACCACCTTTTTAATTTGGAAGGTCTCAAGACATTTTTCTACTGTATCTTGAAGCCAAAGGCCGTATCTACATGAGACACTGACTGCGCAATCGTTACTGTTTATTCAAGTACTAAATGACTGCCCAATATCCAGAGTTACTGTGCAGTAATGTCACCAAACAGCGCTGGCTGCACAGTAGCTCGTTACTACTGTGCCATAGTATCACCACATGACGATACTGCCCAGTAGTAAAGAGCTACCACGCAGTCAGAGTCTCAAGTAGACACAGCCAGACTATAGGAAAGGTTGACAATCACTGATAAAATAAGAGCCCATTTTTACTGCCAGCTACTGGAGCTATTCCTTTAGCTCAAATGGTTGTGTTCTTGCTTCAAAGCTGAAAGTTGAAGCTCTGATACCAACCGATGGCTGAAGTTGTTAAGGAGGAGTTCAGGAATGGCACAGAGAGAGAAAGAATGATCTAGTGGTTAGAGTACCTGAGAGGAACCTGAACAGCTTCAGTTCAGCCCCTTATGCCACAAGAAATCCCTAAGTGACCCTAGGCAAGTTATTTCTTCTTACTTTGCCTTATTTCCCAAGTGTAAAATGAGGACAATTGTATTTCACCTCCTACCAGGCATATTGAGAAGGTAAAATACATTTTAAAACTCTGAGATGTTCAAGTACATCAGTACCGGGAGAGAATATAAGCACATAGAGCAGAACAGATCAGCACAGCACTTGCTGGGGTAGGCACCATTAAGAACAACAACATTTCATGAAGGGTCTCAGAGTTGAATTACCATTGGTTCATCTAAATAAGAGACTATTGTGTGAAAACTGGTAAAATAAAGTTAAACTATAAGAAAACAAAGCCAGAGAACAGCTAAGAGGCTTGGTACACTGCACACTGTACTATGTTGAGGGATCATGTTACAGCATCAGTCTTCACCTCATGTGCCCTGGCCACATTTGCTTGTACAGATGGATTCAGTCAGGGTGGCCAACTTGCAGCATGGGTGCCACAAGTGGCAAGGGCAGCATCTATGTGGCAGGTAGCAAACTGGGGAGGGGACAGGCAGTGCAGTGCCAGACAGGCCAGGGAGCAGAAAGCAGAGCAGCAGTTGGCCTGGGAACACGGGGGAGGGAGCAGAAAGGTGAGCAACAGATCAAGTAAGGGAAAGGGAACAGTGTGGCACTCAGGAAGGGTGTGGCATGCCTGCCAAATAGGTTAGACCTCACTGGTTTAAATCATGCATAGCAGCATCACCATAACACAACTCAGGAACACTTTTTTATCTCATCTACACAATGGAGGCTATATCTTGGGGGGTGCTAGTATGTTACAACATAGTTCCCTAGAATGATAGCATCTGTTGTGTAGATGAGTCGGGTCAGACTAGCAATGCAAATCCCACCCCTAATTTCTCACCAGGCTGCCCCTAGTCTCGCTGGCCTATTCTCCAAAGCTCAGCCCTCTCCTGCAGTTTCAGAGACATACAAGCAACTTTTTCTTCTCTTCTTGAGCTCTGAAATGTACAGAGCAGGGGTCAACTTTTCTGGTGATGGAAGAACAGTTGGGAAGTAAAACAAGGCACTTTCATCTTGTCTATACAAAGAACAGCCACCACAATGGGAATTAGCATGCTGGCACACAATTCCTTGGTGTGGTAGCATCTGTTGTGGAAATAAATCAAATCAAACTAGTAGTCCAGACCCAATCCAAATTTCCCATGCCACACTTAGCTGATTTCTCCATTTTCCTGTTTAGCACCCAAGCACTTAAGATGAGCTACAGGAAAACTGGAACGGCCCTACATGAATGTGTTGGTTTCAAAAGACCCACTCTTACACTAGCAGTAAGTATGTAGCGGTGGATCCTCAAGGCTACATGGCTCGCATGGAGTCTCCCAATGATGTCTTGTTAAAGACTGACTGTAACCAGGAGATGCCAGGGCATAGAGAAAATTGTTGTTCCTCTTCACAGGAAACAAGAGCAAGAAGAGGAAGTCTCCCTCTGAGCCTTCTCTAGCTTTCACCTGTCTTCAGCACTGCCCTCTGGGATTGGAGGTTGTGCATTTGGAAGTGGGGGGGTCCACAGTCGGTCTTAGTGAGTGTTTATTTCCTTCCCAGTCATATGCCTGTGTGAGAAGACCCTGGAGCCTGGGGAAGGAAAAGGGAAAGAAGGGCAGAAATTCAAGGGTGAACAAGCTGGGGGAAGACCACAGTACTACCAGTTCTCAGGATTTCACTACAAGGCTCCTATTCAGCTTGTTCATTAAAGCCCTAGCATGAGAATGACAACTGGCTGCAAAAGGTTTGGTGGAAGAGTTGTTCACTGGAAAAACTCAGTTTGGTCAAAATCAAAGTGTTTTGTGGAAATATGTCAATTTTGATTAAATCTTCTATGAGGAAAAGTCAAAGTTAATCAGTTCAACTCTTGTTTTATTTCAATAATGTCAAAATGTTTCAGTAAGGTAAAAACATTGCATTTTGATTTTATTATTTCAATTCCTTTCATTTTGACATTTATATTATGTTAAAATTGTAATTTTAATAGTATGTTCATATATATTTAATATCGTATATAAAATATATATATTAAAACTTAATATTTTATAGTATAATATTCTGATGGCATGGGCCCTTTTGCTCTATTCAGGAATTACCTAGCCCCAATTACAAGGTATACAAAGCTATATTAGCCTTGAATTCTGAAACCAAAAGCAGCTTTAGGTGTACAAAACCCTTAAACTGAAAGCAAAGCAAAAAATAATATCAGCAATGTTGCTATAAGAAACAGCATGAGGCCTCAGGAATGGTCTGTACTGGGGGAGGTATTGTGAAGTGGATGGAAAGTGGCCTGGTGTTGTTCTGCTGTGTAGATGTGTGTGTGTGCATGTGTCCATGCACATTCTCTATTCTAATATTATAAAAGCCTATGTCTGTCTGTCTGTCTGTCCATAACACTTTAGTCACACTCTGATTGGCTAGTGGAAACAATCAGAGTGCTCCAAGCATGGCAGAGCGCCGCCATTATTTCAAAGCCATGCCGGGGACCAGACAGAGGGTGGGGGAGCCAAGGCCAGCAGCGTTGGCCTCAGCTCCTCCACCCTGGTCCCTGCAAGAGGCAGAACAGCAGCAGCATGGGGCATTAAGTGGCAACACTCCATCCCAGCCCCCTCCCCCTTTGCCCCTCCCGTCATTCATGATGGGCAGTTGGTTAGTATATATATAAAGGGCTTAGTCTGTCTGTCTATCTATCTGTCCATAACACACTTGGAGCACTCGGATTGGTTATCTTGGCAGCCAATCGCAGTGCTTACTGAAACAAAGTGCTCCGTACAGACAGACACACAG
>NW_005842114.1:1762761-1774467 GCF_000455745.1 Alligator sinensis | reverse complement strand
GGTGCAGGGCCAGATACTGGGGGGAGAGGGGGATTCTTGGAACTGTCAAGCTTGGAGGTGGTGGCGGAGGGGAACAGAGGCAACAGAGTGGGACGGCAGAGCACCGCCATGACAGCAGGGATAGAGGGGACAGAGTGGGAGGGCAAGACCAGTGGCAGGGATGGTGGGGACAGAAGGGATGGAGTCAGGGGGCGAGGCCAGCGCTGCCACCCAGCCCTGCTCCCTGGAGGCAGCTGCAGCATGGCATGCTGGCAGAGGGGGATGGAAGAGCAAGCTTCCCCCCTCCCCCTGCTCCTGGGAGGCAGCAGCAGCACAGGGTGGTGGCACTCCGTTCTCCACCCCCACCCCCCATCATTCTTGACGGGCAATTCACTAGTATTATATAAAGGAGAAACAAGAAGACAGGCAAATGCCAACACAGCTACCTCTGAACAAGAGAGTGCCTTTTATTTAAGAACAAGGACAAGACCGCTGGCCTTAGAAAACCAATGCTGGAAGTTAGAGTCAGGCAAGCTCAGGTTCGAGGCAGTCATTACTCAGTAAATACTTGGGCAGTTAGCCCATGCTGATCCCCAGGCAGGGGTAGCTACCTTACTAGTAGTACAGAAGCTTTCTGGGTTATGTCTACAAATGCTGCCATCACAGCATTGACTGCTGTGTAGATGGCCCCTATGGAGACAAGAAGAAAGATTTAGAAGTTTGGAGATAACCTAGGACTTGGAGACTTGGAGACCTGCTTTCAATGCCCTGCTCAGCCACAGTCTGCTAGACCTTGGGCAAGTCACTTATGAACAAGTTCTTAAACTTCTTGTGCTCAAATACCTTTAAAACTCTGGCCCATTGTCTGTCTGTGACTCAGTACCCTCTCTGGATAGCAGCACCCACTAAGCTGAAGGAAGGATAGTACATTAATGACTATATAAGGATTGAGCGATTATAAAAGTCCCAAGGAAGATGCATATAATATGCAGGAGAGAATAAAAGATAGTAAGAAATAAGGACTCATTATACTACATAAACTCATGAGAAGCAGGGAAAACTGAATTCTGATTATTTCCCATGTCCAGGAAGCAGTCAGCACTTCCTCTGATTTCATAAACCTTCAATTATTTATTAGAATGAATGCTACTCACAATCACACTTTCAACCAGCTAATTCTATCTGTAGGCTCACCTTAAACCAGGCCCTTCTGACTGCTAAAGCAAGCTTGGCATCCCCATGGTGAAGTCACTTGTTTCTGTTTTCCAGCTATCTGGAATTCAAGTCTGAGCTGCTTTGCACACTGAAGAATTAATTTGGAGAACTGATAAAGTACAGCTAGGGTAATTCAATGCCTACCAGGAGAACCATGAGCTACTGTTCAATGAATGGTCAGGTGAAGGAACATTATTTAATTCGTTTCAATCACTAAGGAGCAGAGATGTGCTTAGCCACACGGCAGGTTTTTCTCTTTCCCCACAAGCTTCAATTCTCCAACTGCCTGTGCTTAATTGGACTTCAACTTTGAACTGCCTCTGTTTAATAAGGCCTAATCTTCAAACTGAATATATTTAATAGGGCCTGATCTCCATAATGAATGTGTCTGAGGCCCTGGATTTCAAAGCAGTTCCATTTAATTGGACTTCGTCAGCAAACTACTAGCATATAATAGGGCATGGTTTTATCCTGGGAGCTTTTAATAGGATCCAGCGTTTAAATGCATGTATCAAATGGGACCTAATCTTTGTGATCCTTTCCCTCACTGCTTCCTAGCATTAGCTCCTGGTCCCTGCTCCTCTTTTCCCCAGGATTCTCCTTCATCAGGACTAAAGGCCTCAACCCCAACTACTCCCATATGGGTAGGTTCCTGCTGGAACCCACTGGAATCAAGAGCAGGTTAGAAGATAGTGGTTATTTTCAAAAGCAGCCACTCATTTTAACTCATTCTAGTTGAGAGCCCTAGTACCACATTTGAAGTAATATGGACACCTCCATTCTAGCTGACATGAGCTGGTGATGTGGGTGCTCAACCTCTCTGAAAAGATGCCTCAAACTGTGCTTGTGGGAACCAAAATGCTCCAGATTTGTAGACGGTTCTGGCTGGTTCAATTCAGCAGATACATTCCTTATAGCAGGGGTGTCAGAAGTACAGACCACAGGCTGAATCCAGCCTGGGGAGCCCTGCCACCTAGCCCCCAGTGCTGCCCCACGCACAAAGCCCAGATGCATGTTGCACGCCACACCCACTCCAAGATCCACACTACATGCAGCACTGCCCCCACCCCACCCACAGCTGGTCTGGGAGACATGATGCACTTGATGCCCACTCCAGACTATTTGCAACCTGAATGGTATGCAGTGCCCTCAGGCAACACATGCAGCACAGGTTCCAGACCTTCTGAAACAGTCCCAAACGAGCTGGGGGTGGGGAGGAACACCATGTGCAGCAGCCTGATCAGACACCACATATAGAGCAGGTACCAGAACAGACGCCACATATACACTGGCATGGGGTGGGGTGGCCTGTTGGCCTGATCTGGCCCAGGGACCAGCCCCACCCCACTCCTCTGGCCCTCTGACACCCCTGCCTTACTGGTACAGATTCTCACTGGCCTCCAGGGGAGCAAATCTATGCCAGTGCTGACTGTCTCTGAAACCCACCCACCCCCAGGAATATGCACAGGACACAAAGGCCTGTATCTAAGAATACCTGGAACCCTTCAGTACTGACTGGAGTACCAACTAAGTTTGGAAACTGGTCTTCTACTTCATCCCATATGGCCACAATGAACAGGTAGGCTTCAGCGGTAGTGCAAGGGTTAATAGTATCCAATCGGTAAACCCCCATGTGTTCAAACTGAGTGGGAGGGGGGAAAAGATTTATTATAAACATGTTCAGTAAATTCTAATTATCACAGAGCTACAGCTAACAGCAGCCCTGATCTGCTCGCTCTTCACCGATCAGTCAAGTCTACAATTTCCTACCAATGTTAAATTATGGCAAACAGCTGATTGTTTTACCTCTTAAAGCAGCACTGCTACTTTTCAGAAAATGTTACAAAAGGTCCCATTTTCTCCAAGCACCAAGTATCATGTACCTTTACCAGCTCATGTAGGTGGTACTTGCTGGACACTGGGAGAGCTGTGGGCATTAAATTAGCTCTTTAGGTCCTATACAACTGTAGCAAAACCCCCAGTTTTTCTTTTTTTTATTTATTTTAAAATGCATTCCCTCCCCTTCCCCAACCATTTCTGACTTTTTCTCTCCCTCTCTGTTTCCTATAGATAAGTCTAAGTAAGCTAAGATGTAGGATAAGCTTTAACATTTTATTTTAGGTAGTAAGTTCAAATAAGCGCCCTGCTATTTTGATGTACATATCCACTGTTTTATAAGTGATAATTATTATGTTTTGTATTGATTTTTTTTAACTGCTTTTATATTGTGTGATTACTGTCTTAGGCCTATATATGTAAGTTAGCATAAGTCATGTCAAGTTTCCATCTGTAGTGTCAAGCCTCCATCTTATCCCCATGCCCGGTTGTGTAACCTATGACTCGCACCTACCCCTCCTATGTAACTTGGTTCCTGAATGAATGGGGATGAATGAGGGTGCTTGAGAGACAATGGCAGTAGATCTAAAAATACCTCCCTCTGAATGACCAAACCATCAACACCAATACCTGAACCAATGACCCAGCCCTTGGAAGCACCCTCAGCATTCAAGAAACATAAGATGAGGCAACCCACCATTTTGCCAAGGCTACACATGCTCGGTAAGAACACCCGGAGCCCTCTGGGACAGGACTGACCTTGCCTGGACAGGCCCTCCCCATAGGAGATCAGAAGTAGTCTGTTCCATAAAAAAAGGTGGGTGGTATGTGTGTGAACTGTGGTGTGTGTGTCTATATATATATATATATATATATATATATATATATATATATATATATATATATATATATATATATATATATATATATATATATATATATATATATATATATATATATATATATATATATATATATATATATATATATATATATATATATATATATATATATATATATATATATATATATATATATATATATATATATATATATATATATATATATATATATATATATATATATATATATATATATATATATATATATATATATATATATATATATATATATATATATATATATATATATATATATATATATATATATATATATATATATATATATATATATATATATATATATATATATATATATATATATATATATATATATATATATATATATATATATATATATATATATATATATATATATATATATATATATATATATATATATATATATATATATATATATATATATATATATATATATATATATATATATATATATATATATATATATATATATAATTGTGTGCGTGATATACGAATTAGTGATCTGTGTATGTATACTGAGTGTGTGGGTATTGACAATTGATTTTTGTTTAATTTTTAGTATGTAGTGTGTATGTGCTTGAATTGGTGATAGGTATGCATGTGCCTAGGCTGGTTTGGATGTGTATGTGCCTGAGCTGGTAGTATGTGTGTGTGTGTGTGTGTGTGTGTGTGTGTGTGTGTGTGTGTGTACGCGCGCGCGTACCTAACTGATTTGTGTGTTTGTATATGTGCAATTGTGTCACACCCTCCTGTCTAACAGCACAATGTTGATATCCTCAGACTTGGCCTGACCCCACAGGGCAACACATCATACTAATTGCATGTTACATATCACTGCTTCTGTTTAGTCAGTTTTTATACTTGGATCCATTCATTAATGGCATGGACACAAATCTATCATACAGCATTTTGAGACACAAATTAATAACCCAAATAGTCACAGAACAAGCTTACAAGAGCAAGCAGGGAATGTTTTTCTTGTCCTAGAATTTTCAAGAATTAAAAAAATAAATTCCCATCATGGATTGGAACAAAAAAAAAAGTCCAAAAAAATGAAAGCTTTTGTAAATCTGAGCTCTCCCACCAAAGGAATAATTTTCTCTCAAGTCAGCCAAAATGTTTCATTTCAATAACTTCAGAATGCCTTCATTTCACCTTTGACTTATGTTATTTTTCTCTGAATTAATTTATATTTTGACACAGAAAGCTCTTTCTAGCCAATAAGTAGAATTTTGTTTTTTATATGTTGGAACAGGACAGAGACAGTACTGAAACTGTTCTAAAATGTTCCATCTCAACAGTGTTTCTAGACATTTTGTTTTTAAAGTAGCATTGAAATCTTCCAACCTGCACAAAAAAGAACTTTTCAATATGGCGTCCATCTGTAGTCTTCCGCAATGCTTCTCTCCTCAATGTAGTACAGGCAGTCCTCAGACTTACAACACAATTGGTTCCTGAAAACTGCATCTTAAGTCAAAACGTTGTAACTTGGAATTGATTTTCCCATAGGAAATAATGTTATAAATGTGGGATTGGTTCCTGAACCAAGGCCCGATACCCTATTTTCAACACAAATAACCCAGAACTTTGTACTCAATCAATTATAGATGAGTAATATAGCTACATTAATGTATTTATATTGTAAATAGCAATCATATTGGTTTGGAAGAACTTCTTTGAGGTGACTTTGCTGGACTTTTTGAAGGGCTCTTGGTTGGACTTTTGAAGGGTTCTTGGCTGGAGTCTTCTCAGGAGTCTTGGCTGCGGGGTTTTCTGGAGTCTTGATTGCTTTCTTAAAGAAAGCATCCAAGGAAGTTTGGACAGATATTCTCCAGGGAGATGGGCAACACAGTGAACGTGTTCACTAGCCCGGCATGGCATCAGATCAAGGGTTGTAAAGTCGAAACTGAGGTCAGAAAGTTAAAACAGGGTGTCAATTTATAAATGTCCTAAGTGCGAAATGTAATTCAAAACATTGTAAGCTGAGCACTGCCTGTATAACATATTGGCTGGTCTGTGCCACAAGGGCCCTCTACTGGTCCAATTCAGAACTGTGTGTCACAAGCTCTACACTGCTAACAGCTAAAGGAAAATCTTCTCAATAAAGGCATATATTCATATTATAGTTTCCTTTTTTCTTTCTGCTATTGGAAATCACTTGAAAATTGATTTAAAAATGATACATTGATTATTTTAACCTATATTTAAGGTCTCCATTGGGCCTGGGCTTTCAACAGGCAGTCCACAGTTCAGGTATTTTTAGCACATTTAACATACAAAGGAGGACACTGTAATTGTATCATAAAAAATAACAATCCCCTGGCCTTCTACTAATGGCAGATTATTTCTGTCATTGAGTACAACCAATAAAGTTTCATGGGTTTTATAGGATTCCTCATCCAGCATGGTCTGCATCAATAAACACAAGTAAATTCTATAAAAGCTTTTCTATTGTCTGTACATCCCCTCTTAGCTTTATCCTTGCTAAATCCTATAGGACTTGTTCATAAAGATAGAGACTGCATCATCTGTTCATCCACAGGCACGTGTAGCCTAAGCTGGAGCAGTCTAAGCTTCCCTCACTGTATTCTACTACTGTGCTTCAACCCCATCCTGAAGAAACAACTTACTAGGGTGAGTTGGTTCTCTGTGGCCAATGCAAGCCTTGGCCCATCTGCAGAATGCTGACCAAGATAACACTTGTGATGCTTTTATGGTAGTCTATTTTCTGGGCCATAAGACACTATTACATAGGATACATCCAGAAAGGCAAACATTGGTAGCCACTTTCATTTACTCCCAAATTAGCTACATTTAAGCTCACAACATGTAACTGAAATATCCTAATACTGTCCCCCTGCTCCCACCCTGCCAGCCATTCTCCCAATATAATATTACTATCTAGGACAGTAGCTCCTAGAAGCTACAACTGAGATTGGAAATCACTGTGCTGGACACTGTGGTCACAGAGAGCAAGAGACAGGCCCAGCCTGCTGCCACAGACTTCTTGTGTGACACTGGACACATCATGCCTGATCTGCACTACAGACTGTTGCTGGCATACTTATGTTGGTCCAGAATGTGATTTTTTTCCCTATGATCAGTCATAGAAAATTAGGGTTGGAAGGGACCTCAAGAGGTCACCTAGTCCAACCCCCCCTGCTCAAAGCAGGACCAACCCAACTAGATCATTCCAGCCAAAGCTTTGTGTAGCCAGGTTTTGAAAACCTCCAAGGATGGAGATTGCACCACCTCTCTGGGTAACCTGTTCCAGTGTTTTACTACCCTCCTAGTGAGAAAGTTCTTCCTAATATCTAACCTAAGCTTCCCTTGCTGCAACTTAAAACCATTGCTCCTTGTTCAGTCTAGTTATGCTGATGAAAACCCTAGGGTAGACTCAATTATACCAGCAAAAAAATTCCTGATACTGGTACAGATTACTCCATGTTGGGAACTGGTTTAAACTATGCCAGTGGAACTCTTGCCAATAAACTGCATCTCTACTTGGGGTGGGGAGACTTAGCTATCCTGACAAACCCTTTCAAGAGTAGACACTTTCTCTGTACTTCTGTATGAAAAGAAGGGATGACAGACCTACTCCTCACAAGGCTGTTATGAAGATAAAAGCATGAATGATGGTGATATGATGATGATGGAGTCAAAGGCAAAAGAAGATTATGTGACTTGAACAAGGACCTGCACAGAAATCTGTGGCAGAATCAGAAATTGAACCCACCAAAGGCCCTAAAAGAGCATAGAAATGTAGAAGTGGGAGTAACCACCCAGGTCAGAGAATCCAGACCCTTGCAATTGCAGGCAACTGTGGAATAAACACTGATCCAAAAGGGGCCACAAGAACTTCATACTAGAGCATCCTTCCTCCCAAGGCATCTAATCATTCCAGACTGGTGATAAACACTTAAATAAAGAGCCCAACATTCATGGACCCTTCAAGGACACAGCATGCCTTTCTCCCAGCCACCTCAAGGTTTTACATACAGGTGTGAGCTTTCCAGCATCTGGCTTGCTCTCACACTTCTTCATTGTTCTTCATCCACTAAGTATTACTGCAAAATTAATTCACCACATTTATTTGCAGTTGAATCAAACAGTAGCACTGCCCTAAGATTTATGTTCCACACAAGCTTTATTGACAGACAGTGGGGTTGGAAGGTTATAGAAGCAATATTTCCAGAATTTGCATAAAACAAGGGCATTTCATAATTTAGCTGATGCAGATTTGGATAAGATGATACTGTTGGTCGTTTTATAATTAAATGGCTAATCATAAAATAACCTTTGCTAGTCATCAAAAACCATTATTATACAAATGAATTCCAACTCGATGTTAAACTTATTTTACCCTCGTCCTTGAAGATCAGAGGAGGTAAAAGCAGCTTTTTTGGCAGGCTTCACTCCACAGCCAGCCCTATGTAGCTACTGTATTTTATAGATCACAAATGCTTAATCAATAATGCAGTATTTTCAAGAGCAGTGTTCTTCCTTGTGTCTTTCTATGGTTGGAATTGATTTTCTGGCTGTTCACAAATCCTTTGACATGAATTGGCTACTTCAGAGATACCCTTTCCTGAGTCTACAGGCAGATTCAGCAGCTGAGCTATGAATAGGAAAGTTGATGAGGACCAAAACAGATATAGCAACTAGTGGTGAAAAACACTGCCATCTGGGTTTGGCAGTTGGCTCACTGGGTTAACAAATAGCTTTAGGAAACTATTCAATATGCGCTGTCTGATAGATCACTGATTTGGCAAAGAAAAACAAAGTTGAAGTATTTTCCAGCAAAGCTTCTCTCAAAAAGCCTATGAAATGCACAGCTTCTCCTCATGAGCCAGTTTCCATTGGGTGCAGCAGAGCAAGGAGAACCAACTGGCACTTTCTAGTGGGATTGAAATCGCTGCAGTGCAAAATTGTTCTAGCTTCTCTCAGGCAGTCGGTCACACTCTGCCCTGGCCTGGGTGAGGGCACTGCCTTTGTTGCATGCAATGCTGGAAGCTTTTGAAAGGAATTCCTAAAACAATTAGAAATGGACCCAAGCTGTAGATTCTGACCCAGACCTGATGTTTTCATACTCTGTTTACAGCCTATGCTTTATTGTGAACAGTGACAGGGATACAGGACAACTGAAGTATTTAGAGAGAGGAAGGACAGTTCAGAGATTAGGATATTAACCTAGGACTTCAGAGACCTTTTTCCCAGTCCCTTCACAACAGAGTTCCTCTGTCTACACCTCAGCTATCTACCTATAGAGGACACTTTCCCATTCACAAGTATGAGTCAGCTGCAAGGATAATTATATTACAAGGGACTCATTCAGGGACATGGCCAGAGCAGTAGCTATTCACACTTCCTTAAAGGCTGGGAATTTGTTTCAGTCCCATCTCCAGTTTACAACCATTCCGGCTGTTCATAAGTCTTAAACCATTAGTGAAGTCATAAGACAAAATTGTGTTGTTATGCTCATTTCCACGGCAAGAGGGAATAACATCATGTAAGCATCAGGCTTTTCTGTGGGAGCAGGAGAAGTTGGGCTGAGTGGCAGAGCTTAATTTCTAAAGGCAAAATCACCTGAAAGCACTGTTAAAAAACACTGAAAATGGCTTCCTGGCTACATGCTTCCAGCACTGGTGCTTTCAGGCTTTATTTCAAGATGCAGAGATCAGACACAGTGTGGTATCAAAGGAACAGTCCGCACTGGCAAACCCGCTGCCTTCTCTACTGAAAGTTAAAAAGAAGCTTCCTTAGCAATAGACCCTAGACTAGAGAGAGTTGGCTAATTCAACTCTTCTCTATTTAATTTTCCATGATCATTATAAGAGGGAATTATTTCATGCAGTTCAGCCTTAATTTGTGTGCAAGTATGTTTAACAGGTGTATTGACCATGTTTGACTTTGCTACCTGAGTAAATGTTGAATCAGCTCAAAGTAGACCTCCCTGACATGCTGGAGCTGGAGCAGAGTGAGCTTGGCCCTAGCTCATTATAACAAGAATGCTCTGCCCTTTGAAGCTGCCCTTTTCTTCCAGTGATCTCAAAGCAATTCGGCAAACACTGATTAACTTAAGCCTCACAGTCACACTTATAAGGCAGAGAGGTATTAAAATAGCCATTTTGCAACCGTATAAATAGAACCTGGGGTACATCCAGTGATGTGCCCAAGGTCACAGATCAAGTCGCAGCCAGACCTTAATACAGCTTTGATGTCCTGTCCCATTCACCTGCTCCCCACAGGAGACAAAGCTTCCTCCCTGGGTTATATCCCAAAATTAACCATGTACTTTTATTGACATGTGCTGTAACCAGTCTAAAAACAAATCCCAACAACTTTTTAGGTCAATATGGTTACTAACCATTAGCCTTGAAGAAATGATAAGGGCAGGTTCTATGAATAAAGCCTGAATGCCACTGTGGTTCATACATTTATAACACAGATCTAAATGTGTGACAGTTCACAAATTTGTGACAGTTCACAAAAAATCAATATTCCCATAACAACAGCACTACCTAGAAAAGCTACAAAGATACAGAGGACTTCAGATACTGAAAGGCAGCTCCAAGAGACTCAAAATGGCTCCAAGAATCCAGAGGAGAGCCACGTGCATGATTAGAGGTCAAGAGAACAGGCCTTACGAACAGAGTTTGAGGCATGGAACTGTTCAGCCTAGAGAAGCAAAGGCTCAGGGGTGACTTGGTGGCAGCCTATAAGTATATAAGGGGTGTACATCAAGAACTGGAAGAGCCCCCAGCGGAAGACAAGGTCTAATGGTCACAAACTGCTGGAAGACCGTTTTAGACTGGACATAAGTAAAAACTTCTTTACCATCCGAGTCTCTAGAGTCTAGAATAGACTCCCCCACCATCACCACAGAAGGGTACAAGCACCTACCTACCTTTAAGAAACGCTTGGATGTTTATCTTGCTGGGGTGATCTGACCGCAGCTGACTTTCCTGCCCCTTGGGCAGGGGGCTGGACTTGATGATCTCATGAGGTCCCTTTCATAGATTTCATAGACATCAGGGCTGGAAGGGACCTCGGAAGATCGTCGAGTCCAGCCCACCGCCCAAAGGGCAGGAAGTCAGCTGGGGTCATAGGATCCCAGCAAGATCCAGTTTCATCTTGAAGGTGTTCAATGAAGGCGCTTGAACCACCTCCGGTGGCAGGCTGTTCCAGACCTTGGGGGCTCGGACAGTAAAGAAGTTCTTCCTTATGTCCAGCCTGAAACGATCTTGAAGTAGTTTGTGACCATTCAACCTCGTCATCCCTTGGGGCGCTCTGGTGAACAAACGTTCCCCCAGATGCTGGTGGTCACCCCTGATAAACTTGTAGGTGGCCATCAGATCACCCCTGAGCCTGCGCCTTTTCAGGCTAAAGAGCCCCAGGGCTCTCAGCCTGTCATCGTAGGGTCTGCTTCCCTGACCTCTGATCATGCACGTGGCTCTTCTCTGGACTCTCTCAAGCTTCTCCACATCCTTTTTGAATTGTGGAGCCCAAAACTGGACACAGTACTCCAGCTCCGGCCTCACTAAGGCCGAGTACAGGGGGAGAATGACGTCCCGGGATTTGCTTGAGAAGCATCTATGGATACAAGCCAGCGTTTTGGTCGCTTTACTAGCCGCCGCATCGCATTGCAGGCTCATGTTCATCTTGTGCTCAACGATGACCCCCAAGTCTCTTTCTTCCATAGTGCTAGCCAACATAGCTGGGCTATGATGCTCGCCAGCTCCTTGAGTACCCTGGGGTGAAGATTGTCAGGGCC
>NW_005842114.1:1759910-1760953 GCF_000455745.1 Alligator sinensis | reverse complement strand
CTTGCAGGGACGTGTAGCTTTCCTTAACATAGAGAGCTACCCCCCCGCCCCTTTTCTCTACACGATCCCTCCTGTAGAGGGTATAGCCATCTATCCCCGTGGTCCAGTCATGGGTGGAGTCTAGCCCTAATGTCTATTAAATCTATGAAAATGCCACTTACACCAAACAAAGCATTTCCATTTCTACAGTACCTGTAACTGTCTCTCATTGACTGTGCAAGCAAGGCATTTCAAGCTCCGCTGCACACACATCTTCTCATTGCAGAATACTTACCTTTTAATTAGGATATAATGCACGGATTACCCCGTTCTGCATCCAATATGCAGTGTAACTTTGACATCTCTCTCTACAGTGAGGCTGGGATTGTCATTCAGCCTGAAAGAGAGAGTCCACTTCCATTGATTTTCATTGAAGTTGTGTACTTAATCGCTTTTACTATTTTAGCTTTCCTGAAAAATAAACAAGTTTTTCCCCTGATTAAGAATCGAACCCACGGCACAGCAGCAAAAGCATCAAACTCAAAACTACTAGACACCAGGGCAAGGGTCTTAAGAACAAAAAGGAACAGGAGGTAGAATTAAGTTCACTAGTCAGTGGGTATTTTGGAAAGGTCTGGGCCTTTGCTCAAGACCCTTTAGCATGCGCATGCGTGCAGTTTAAAAGGGCCCGCCGACAGGGAAAAAGCCCCAGTTAGACGCGGGAGCGGCGAGAGACACGCGGGTGAAAGCCCGCTGCGCCCCCACCCCAGCACAGCCGGAGGTAAGCAGGGCCCGTGGAGAGAGGGGGCTAACCCCTTAGTGTGTGTGGGAGGAGGCGGCTGAGTGGAGCCAGGCCGGGTCAAGCCCCACCCAGGCCCCTACTTCGCCCAGCCCCCCAGGGAGCCATGCGAACAGGCTGCGCAAACAGGTGCGCTTCTCTGCCGGCGCGTGAGTTAGTGTGGAGTTCGCATGGGAGGGCCCCGGACCCTGCCTGCGTGCCCCCCAGGGTAGACAGTCCCAGCCGTAGCCAGCCTCCCCGAGGCATGACACGGGTGGGGATGCGG
>NW_005842114.1:1749216-1756595 GCF_000455745.1 Alligator sinensis | reverse complement strand
CTGGCTTGCATCCATAGATGCTTCTCAAGCAAATCCCGGGACGTCATTCTCCCCTTGTACTCAGCCTTAGTGAGGCCGCAGCTGGAGTACTGCGTCCAGTTTTGGGCTCCACAATTCAAAAAGGATGTGGAGAAGCTTGAGAGTGTCCAGAGAAGAGCCACGTGCATGATCAGAGGTCAGGGAAGCAGACCCTATGATGACAGGCTGAGAGCCCTGGGGCTCTTTAGCCTGGAAAAGCGCAGGCTCAGGGGTGATCTGATGGCCACCTACAAGTTTATCAGGGGTGACCACCAGTATCTGGGGGAACGTTTGTTCACCAGAGCGCCCCAAGGGATGACGACTAGGTCAAATGGTCATAAACTACTACTAGACCATTTCAGGCTGGACATAAGGAAGAATTTCTTTACTGTCCGAGCCCCCCAAGGTCTGGAACAGCCTGCCGCCGGAGGTGGTTCAAGCGCTTACATTGAACACCTTCAAGAGCAAACTGGATGGTTATCTTGCTGGGATCCTATGAACCCAGCTGACTTCCTGCCCTTTGGGCAGGGGGCTGGACTCGATGATCTTCCGAGGTCCCTTCCAGCCCTAATGTCTATGAAATCTATGAAATCTATGAAATCAAAAGGATGAGGAAATGGAAAGGAGTTTTGTCACAGGCTGGATGGCAGATTTCCTGTTTGAACAGTTATTTTAATGACACTGAGGTTGTTGCAATAGCAAAAGAGTTAGGGCACCTGGAGACACATTTCTAAATGCATTTAGGTACCTAAAAGATGCAGGCAAGTACCTGGGCCCAGAAGCTTCATGGTTCAACCTTCAGAAACTTCTGGGGCCTAGTGGGATTTTTAAAAGGGCCTAAAGTGTCTAGATGTCTTAAAAAAAAATACTTTTTTTTTTATTTGGCCCATAAAGGTGGGTGTATTCTAGTCTAACTTATACAGGTTCTTATACTATCCTCAACATGTCAGTATCTGAACACCTTCTAGCCATGTGTTAAATGGCATGACTAACTTTTGTCACATGTTGTTGGCTGTCTCATATCCACTCCCCAGAGGGAGAATCCTCTTCAGCCTATTGGCCTGTTTTGCAAATTCCCTTATACATGCACACTGCTCTCAGTTTATGCATGGACATAGACATTATTATTATTTAAAGTTAACATATTTAAGTCAAAAATATTATCACTATGTGTATTAGAGCAGTACAGAGGGGACCTACCTGAGACAATGGCCCCATCAAAGTACCGCACAGACATACTGACAGACAGGCCTGAGAAGCTGTAATGCCTAAGGTCACAGAATAAGTCAGTGGCAGAGGTAGATATAAAATGTAGGTGTCCTGAACTCTAGTGCCCTCGTTGCTGAACTAGGGCTGTCAAACATATGGTCTACAGATTTGCAGGGAAGGAAATTCAAAGAAAATGGTAGAGACAAGGAAGAAAGTCAGAAATGTACAGAAAGGATGGGGATAAAAGAGAGAGAAGAGTGGGGAACATGGTAGCTTCCTATGGAGCAGATTTCCTCATCAACTGCTAATTTACACTACAAAGGCATTGCCTACATAACATCCCAGGACAACATAAAATATAGTACCAGTAACCTCTCCTTCACAGGTACACTGGCAGCCTTTGAAGACCGAGTAAGTAATCAACTGTAGACAACATCATATTTTCCTCTATCAATCTCGGTTGCACTTGTTTGATTTCCTTTGGCTATGAGCAGTTTCCAAGGGTCTCGGGCACTCTGTGAGCCATGGGTTGGGGACCAATGACCTAAAAATACCAAAAGGACTCTCTCCTGGTATAAGCTGTGACTGCACAGGGGGCCCTGCCAGCATGACTCTCAGTCTAGGGCGGGGGGGAGGTCATTTTTCACAAACCCCTTTAACCCAGCACTTTGTAGTGGTCAAAGTAGAAATGTAAACATAAAGCACCAAACAAACTTCAAAATGTTGACCTGATGTATAAAAGCCACACTCTCCCTTTACTCTCTCAGCAAAGCCCCCAGCGACTGCAGTGAGTACCACATTGTGCAGTGTGGGGTACCCACTCCATAACTCAGGAATGTAGCCAGCTCCTCTGAGCAACTGTGATGCCATCTCACTAGGCCAATTAGGATTTTGTGGAAATAACATCACCCTTCGAGCTCAAAGCCTTACTCATACTGACTATTATCTCCCCCTGCAAGGAGTCCCTCTGAGAGCAAGGGAGCTAGGTTTAGAGCATCATATGACTCAACATGTATAATGGCAACAGACCCAAGCTATTACCACATTAGAGACAGATGAAAACACATTAAGTATCTCATGCTACCTTTCTGCATAAGCAGCTGCTGCAGTTGCTACAGGGCTGGCTCTGGCGTTGTGAATCAAAGAAGAGGTGAGCAGGAGATGAGGTGGTCTGTGGGATGCTATTTCTGCTGACTTTCTCACTATTCTGAGTTCTATATAACTTCATCTGAGGTTATGTCTGTCGCGGACGCTTTCTGAGATTCCCCCCCACGAGGGGCGGCTAGTTAGGCGGGCCCTCTTAAGGTGCCTGCCACGTCAGGTTGGGTACTTCGATGTGTGGAGAGGAACTAGGCACAGATGCGTATTGGTTACAAATAGATTGTTTACTTACACCGCTGATGTATGCAGCGTAGGAAGAAGCTGGCTTTGATTGCAGTTACAAACGTAAGCAGCGGTTACAGATTAGGTAGCCGGGTCGGTTCGGTTTTGCGCGCCGGGTGGGGTTACGTCAGGTACAACCGGTGACGGGGAGTCGTTGGTGGGTGATCAGTCCGCCAAGTTTACTCCGGGATGTGTACAGAGTTCTCCAACGAGGGCGGAAACTGCTCTTACCGCTGTATGTTTAGCAAGCCAATCACTAATTGCCAAATGAGTATAATTTTAGGTCGGCCAATGGGTGGTGTTTAGAAATAGCCAATCGTATGTTATGTAGCAATTTTGCCCCTTGGCCTCAGCCAATGTGGCCTTGGTTTACAACAAAGGGCCGGGGCTTTACTGCGCATGTGTAGTGTAGTGCACTGCCACTGTTAACTCTTCGTGATCAGTGCATTACTGTGACATGGGCAGATGTATGCGGATTGGTCGGTCGTTTTTTATTTCCTGACAATGTCTAGGAGTTGGAAGAAATGACAAACTCATTTTTGGTTCTGGTAATTTGTGCAGCATGAGATCCCATAGTGACAGGAGCTATATGAAAATCTATAAGAGCAATTGGATAGCTAGATAGTGGTTGTTCAGTGTATATATTTTCAGTGATGAAGAGTAGCGCTTGTGGAAATCATGTCAAAGAAAGTGCACTGGAAATCCTACCCACCAGAGTTTTGAAGTGGACCATTATCCCTACATTCATATGCATTAAGAAAAGCGTTGCACAGCAGTACACTAACATTGAAAACTCCCAGTCCAGGCTTGCCTGATAAGGATAGAGAAATCGTTATATATATTTTTTTTTTTTAACTACTCCCACCCAAGTGCTTGGATGGCTATATGCTGTATTCAGACATGCTTAAGGCCTCAATTTTGTGCAGACAGACTCCTACTCCCACCTCTTAACTCCATTGATTTCAACTGAGTCTTAGCCTGAGAAGTTCCTGTTTTGAAAGCTCAAGAGTAGGCAGCTGTAAAATTTATGACAAGGTTTTCAAATGCTCAATGAAGGTAATTTTAACAAGTTGCTGTTATAAGATTTCATAAGATTGCTTGAAATTTAAGGGGGGAAAAATCCATTTCATCCAAGAGTAACCATTAATCTGTTGAAGCAAAAATCTTTGTTCTTCCCTAAATTAGAGGGGCTGAGTTGAGCAAGGAGGGTGGAATTACCAGGAGAAAGACCTTCAACAGATTCAAACCGATTAAGTTATGTCTGCCCGAGCGTTATGTCTGCTTGACAGCTCTGACAAGCATATAAACTTCCCCTCTGTACCTAACTGGGATACTAATCTTAAAACTTAATTTATTTAACTATCAACATTTACAATTTTTGTCAGAATGATACAGGAAAGAAAAAAGTTGATCTCATTAAGAAGATCTGCACAATCTCAGTGGTGTCTCAGTTTGAGGTTTCAGCTAGATGGAAGTTGGTTTGAGGATGGAGTTAAGAAAAATAAGCTAAAGAACTACCTTTTCCCACCAAAAGTCAATCCTTTGTTTGCTTGTAAAACTCATTACTGTGACACAGACAGCTGCCTCTATAGTAGCTATATAATAAACATAATTACAGAAGCTACTTGAATATTCACAGACAGGTATATGGGCAGAAGCAAGCCCTGTAAGATAAAAAGAAATGTTAGTAACTTTAGCAGTGTCTTTAAAAGCCTCCCAATCCCATGTTTCATCAGAAGAACAGAGAAAGAAGTTGGCAAAGGTTCATACAAATGTTATTAACCCTGCAACTGCTGCCAGAAGTTTAACATATCAGGCAGAGCAGAACCTGCCATAATCAATGGTTGTTAAAGTGCTCTAACTGATGGCTCCGATATGCAGTAGAGTCAAGGAGGGATAGGCAAGTGGGGCATGTACCCTGGGTGCTACCTAAAAGGGGGGTATACTAGAATTGCTGGTGGGAGATACCTCTTCCCAGCTCTGCCTGCACTTCCTGGCTCTAGCAATCAGCAGCAGCGCAGCTGTAGTTCTCTACAGTGGCAGTGGAGATTTCATACCATATTTTTGCCTGCCTGACACAGGATCTGTGGAAAAAAAATGGGGCTAATTCTTCCCCCTGTCCAGCAGCAGCAAAACCCAGTGACACTAAGGAACTACAACTCCCAGAAGGCCCTGCAGTCTTCCACAATGGGTGCTTACACAAGGGACATTTTTCATGTGACCAGACCCCTCAAAGCACTCTACAGCCATGACTTAATACCTGTGCATGGCTGCAGAGCACTTTTAAAATGGCCAATTGTGTGAAAAGTTAGCCCTGTGAACATAAAGTATTAGATTAAGGTGCTCTAAAGCAGAGCAGCTTTGGGGATTTATGCCCCCTCCAGGGTTAATTTTTCACATGGGGACAGGGCTGGACTGGTGTTGGCACCACCAGCATCAGCCCAACCCCATCCCTGGGGCTGTCAGTGAGGGAGTGAAGGAGAAAGAGGGGGCAGCTGGCAGCTCTGTGCTGGCTACTCTCTCCCCTGCTAACTGCCAGAGGGGGGAGAGGGACAGTTCAGCAGCCTCCTTGGGGGCTTCCAGAGCACCCCTGCCTGCTGGCCAAGGCCAGTACAGGCAGGCTCCAGCCCATACCCCCACTCCACACCACAACCCAACAGGCAAACATCTGTTGGGGTGGTGGGAGGGGAGGGGGCTCTAACTCATGGCACTTGAACCGTAGCTTTTCAACAAATTTCAAAGGAGGCCTAACCCCAATAAAGAGTTAACTTCATTTTCAAGCCAAAAAGTAGTGTAGGTTGGCACTAAGTCATTTTCACAGGGATACTGCAGTCCTTCCCTTTCACCAAGGAAGAATCAGTTGCAGGTTCATCTTGGTGCCCAGCAGTCGTGATCTCACATGCCACACTTGAACGGAATCTAAAATGGACTGGTGACCTACTTCCATGAGGCAGTAAATCATACGTAACATAACTGATTGCCTCTCAAACGTGCCAACCATTCATAATAGATTGTTTTTTCCAGGAGAATGTTACATCCCTGCTGTCCTAAATGGAATCACTGAGCATACCAGGTGCACTAAGGTGCTGCTGATTTCAACAGGGCCCCAAGGGAAGGACATGAGAAGCACTGTGCCCCCTCAATTCCCTCCAAAGTCAATGGAAACTGACTTGGCACCCTAAAGAACCAAGCCTTAGTGGAATAACAACACTGGTGAGTCTGGGGACTGAAAAGCAAGAGAAAAAAAATCTGAATTGATTGTGGTAGACATTTTTCCAACCTGCACTGTGGTTTCCTTTTCTGGCGCTAAGTTTTCTATGATATTAAAATCAAGTATCATGTCAGTTTAATGACCTCTCTAAAAGGTACTCAACATTGTGCCTTGAACAAGAAGGATGGGTAAAGTGGATGAGGGGTTAACCCATTTTGCTAATAGGTCTTTCCCCATCTCTATTACAATGCCCTATTCCTCACTTGATGCTTGGTCCCGCAAGCCATAGAAGTCCATGAAAATCTCATCAGTCATCACTGACTCCAGTGGGTCCTGAATCAGACCCTCGACTCCTCTACTGAATTGCTGGGCTGCTGAATGCAGCTCAGTGGGACGTAAAATGAGTCTAGTTCCAACAGAGGTTATGGGCTTGATGTAGAAATTATAGGGTGGGTGTCTGGCCTATGGCAGACAGGAGGTCAGACAGGATGATTATAATGGTCCCTTTTGACCTGATGAACCTCTACCATAAACATTTGCATTGGATGCATCATTTTTGCAAGGTATCAAAGCACAATAACCTTTAAAATACATTAGGCGATGATGTATGGCGAGTTGCTCTTTGCTTTTACATACCTTTTCTTGCCTTAACATTGCAAATGCATACCAGAGCTCCTACTGTCCTCCAGTCATTCCCACACAAGAAAATCAGAAATGGTTAATTTGCACCCCGGAAATGCAATTGATCTTAAACACCTGTTCTGAACCACATGCCCTGCAGTTTTCTGTGATGGGGGTAAGAATTGCTTACCTTGCACCGCAATATAGGTCTCAGAATAAAAGCTGGGGAAGCTGTTTTATCAGCTTCAGAAAAAAGGGAAACTAGCCAATGGCAGTGAAGTGAGCCAAAAATGAGCTAGCTTGGTTATTTGTAAAGCTCCAAGGAAGGAGGCAATCAGGGCCTGAAATTACCTTCAACTGCTAGAAGGAAAGGGTTAGGCCATGATACCTTCTTCTACCATGCTGCCAGGAACTGGTAGTGAGCCAGTGAGCATCATTAGTGAACACACATATTCCCCAGGAAATCGTTTGTCTTTCTTATGCTTAAAACCAACTCTGGTCAGGAGGGAACACCATTCCTTAAGTGGTGTAAGGGAGATAGGACACAGCCCCTCTGAAGATGCTTCCTGGTCAGGTACTGCTCCAGAAATGTACCTGGCCACATCTATAGACAGTTTGCAAGTGAAAAAAAATGGAGGCAAGTGAGTTCCGTTTGGTTTTGATCTTGGCAATTTCAGTAATGCTAAAGTCTACCTAGTCTTTTTTTTGGGACGAATACTGTCAGCGTAAAGCTGTCAAAATTATAAGCATCAGCCTAGAAACAGAGCATGCAGCGAAACTTGGTTGTACATGCACATCCAAGTTACACTAGTGCAAATCAGGAGTAACTGCTCTAAAGTCAATAGTGGTGTAAAGGGAATATAAGTGAGATCAGAATTGGGCCCTGAGTGCTGTCAAACATGCTAAGTAACTAACAAGAGAAATACAGGGGGAAAGA
>NW_005842114.1:1719959-1749191 GCF_000455745.1 Alligator sinensis | reverse complement strand
AAAGAGTACTTGTTTCCCTCTTCCAGCCCCAAGATTCTGGGCATTTCTTCTAACAAGCGAGACGGGTTGTAACTGTTGATACCCCACCACCACCACCTCCCAGAATACGTCTATAAACACCCTAGGTGTCCCATACCAGCTGCGGACATTAGGAATGCCATCCAGGCTGCCTTGTCACTTTACACAGGGTTGACCCTCACAGGCCATGCCTTTACACTCGCATTGAATAAGCAGAAAGTCTGTTCCACAGGGTATGAAAAGGTTAAGGCCTCCCTCCAAGCCCTGTTTCCCCAGGAAGTTAGGAGCATGTGCCAATGATATCTTAGCTGTAGAGACTAAATGAGCTGCTCTGATGTAACAAGTCTCTAGAGCTTTGTTTCACAGCCTTTGTTCTTTGGATTGTGCTGCTAATGATTCACCATTGTCCCTGCTACAGATCCCTGTATTCATTTTGCATCACTAATGCTGTTCCCACAGACCTGTGCCAGGTTGAACATGAGGACTTTTTAGCCCCTTGCAAACATTCTTGCCAAACCCAGGACTGTAGCCTTAGGAGGTGCCTAGACAGGCAAATGGGATCTTTGTCTTAGTGCAGGATGTAAGAGGTAAAACCAACGTAGCCTGGGTACACTCAGGGGGATGTGCCCTGTCCTCCAATGACAGTGGTGGGGGTCAAGCAGGGTGCTGATGGAGGGACCAGCTACTAGAGCAGTTCCCTCTCCTCTCTACAGAGCCAGGCCAAGACCGAGTGCTTAAGTATATACAATTTATTACTATAATAAATACTTAAGATAAAACATTAAATCTTTACAATAAAGCTTAGCATATGACACTACATATAATATCCCACAATTCACATAAACCACATAACTTACAACATATATAATAATTAATACATTGACCAAGATATCTAAGGATACAACATGATAAACACATATGGGGAATCAAATTATATAACCCCAATAAGTTAATAATATTTCCTAGACCTACCAAGTAACAATACAAATATACATATTAACACATTAAGCACATATAAACCATATAAACTTCCTTAAAGAATACCCACAGCTATATAGACCTTGACACAACAACAATCACCCAAAATAGGGAGTGTACTCGGTACCTACCCGAGGGGTTTCCTTGGAGCCCCTCCGCTTTAGGGCCCTGGGATGTGGACAGGCCAAAAAGCCAGGGTGGAGGGGCCAGCCCCTCCTGTCCTGTGCCTGCCTCCCCTGTATGGCCCACTTCCCCAGCAACTCACGCTTCCTCTCTGAAACAGCCAGGGCTCGTCCCCTGGAGGCTGATCCCGCGAGAGCCTCTCTCCAGCGGTACCTTCAGCTCTCCTCCATGGCCTGGTGCCTGCACTGAGCAGCCCAGGGCGCTCTCGCTCTCGCTCTCTCGCTCTCGCTCTCTCTCTCTCTCTCGTGGGAGCCAAACCCTTACAGGCTCTGGCTCCCCAGTCTCACACCAGGAGTCCTCCCTTTTCCGGGCCCTGCTCTGGGCACTTGGGCTCTTTTAGTTAAAGGCGGAGCCGCATTGCAGGGCTCCGGTCACTCAGCCTAGGGCTGGGGCTAACTTGAGCAGCCGCAAGCTATTCCCAGGGCTGATTTTCCATGTGCCGACCCACACATCAACTGCCCAGCCACTTGCCGGGTTCGCCGGCTCATTTTGAGCAGCTCCTAGAGCCTGATCCATGCACTGCTGAAGCTCAAGTGGGATCCCAAGTACGGCCGTCTCTGGAGCTTCTCTCGCCTCGCTGTCCCTTGTCATTTCTCCCCAGGATGTCAAGCATGCTCCCCTTTTATACTCTTCAGGGGCTCCACCCCCCAAGTTCTCCAGACCTGGCTGGCGCAGTTCTGATTCAGGGCCAGCTGCTCCTTGCCCCTCCCTTCAGAAAAGGGTGGGGCATTACTTCCCTTGTGCTGCCTCTGGATTGGTGGGTGGACTCCACCAATCAAACAGCAGACCCTTGAGCCTGGGACTCAACCCAAGCCCCAAAAATGTAAGCCTGCTACATCAACAATCTGCTGCTTCTTCTACAGGGCCTTGTCCAGATGAGCAGAGCCATGTGTTATATGGTGCCGGGGAGGGGGAGGCAGTTTACAGATCCTGGGGTCCAAAAAACCCACGCAGAAAAAAAGTGGGGCAGTGAATGTGACAGCAGTGTGCACTGCCCAAAACCAGAGCCTGGCCAGCCAAAGCCACACTCAGGAAATATCAAAGGCTCCCAGCTGCAGGAGCACTGCGGCTGCAGCTTCCCTGTCCCTCTGGACCCCAGGCAAGCCTGCCATAGCCAGCAGAGTTGCTGGCCCCAGCTTCCCCTACTCCACCCAGGGTAACCTGCCGTGCATCAGAGTGTGCGCGGCACAGGCATTCCCCAGGGATAAGTAGCAGCGGCACAAAGGTGCCACTGCTACTTGTCCCTAGGGAACCAAACGTCTGTGCTCATCTGGACATGGCCTAGTAGTTCAGGACTAGATACCAAGAATTTCTTCATTTCCTGCCTTCTTTCTTCCTCTATAGGATAGAGCACAGGCATAACTAGAAAGTTTTGCACCCTTGGAAAAACCTTCTTGAAGGGGTGGAAACAGAAGGGGAAGTGTACTAACACCAGAGAGGAGGGGCAGTCAGACTGGTCAGTTGTACCTGCCCAGAGGATTGAAAGACCCCAGCTATTGCTGCCATGTCTGTTCTAGGTCTTAACCACCCTTATACTTAGCAAGTTCTTCTTAATATCCAGGCTAAATCTCTCTTGTTATGATTTCAGTGCACTACTACTTGTCCTGTCCCATCCTTTTCATGATAACCCTCTTTGCATATGAAAGCTGTTTCAAATCCCCCTCAGCCCTCTCTTCACTAAATTAAGTAACCTCAGTTCTTCCAAGCTTTCCTCAAATGTCATGTTTTGTAGACCTCTAATCACTTTCATTGCTCTCTCCTGGACTCTTCCCAATTTGTTCTTGAAATGAGATACCCTAAACTTGTCACTGTTCTCCAAGTGATGCTTCATCAGTTTTAAATAGAGAGGAAGGATCATATCCTAGTATGCTACTAGTTTGGTTGTTTTTCCAGCCATATTACACTGTTGACTCATATTTAGCTTGTGATCCACTATAACCACCAAGTCCTTTTCTTCAGTTTTGCAACCTAGCTAGTAGCTCCCCAGTTTGTATTTGTACACCTAATTATTCCTTCATAGGGGCATGCTTTGTGCATCATCTATTTCAGACCATTTTCAAACGTATCAAGATCATTTTGAATTCTACCCAGTCCTCTGAAGTTTTTGCTACTCATCCAGCCTAGTGTCACCTGCCAATTTACTAAAAGAGCACTCAATTCCACCCTTCAAATTATTAAGGAAGTTCTCAAATAAGCCTGGAGCTACAATTGTACATGCAACATGCAACAGACATACCATCTGGAGTAGTTGTACATGGATGAAATCCACAAGTAGGTGCCAGTACTTAACAAGAGAACTACACCTCCCCTGGATTACAGTCTTGGCCACAAAGGTAATTTCTGGGGGACTTGGGGGCTGTTCTGAGAGCTGAGATTCCTGTTAACACCACTGGCACTGCAAGGGAGTCGAATGCCTCAAGGCAGAACACAGCAATACCCCTACCCAGAGGAAAGATAATTGCAACAGGACTGGTGGTGCCTGAGTATCGCTGCAACCACTTGTGTGAATGCAAGGTGTCACAAGCACCGGTATTAAGGTTTAGTGCCTTAGCATGCTTAGTATGGAAGCAAATTAGTTTCACTCCATAGTAAGACTGTTTGCTCAGTTCAGCCAGTTCCCCTGTCACTTCTTAGTGAGTCTATAAAAATATCAGCTGATGCTGGCAGCTTATTTAAACTACAGTGTCATCTAGATCTGATCTGAGCACAGTTTTTAAGCCACTGCTGACCTATCTACAGTAATGACCTTCAGCAAATCCTTTAATCTGCTTGAGTCCATCTCCACACATTAGTAAATATTTCACTAGCATGAAATTTACCACCTACTGCAAATGGGACAGGCTGTATGTAACCACCTGGTAGCTGTGTAGTTAACTATGATATAATGACTATATTAGACCACAAAATAAAACCTTGTCTTCACCTGGAAAAAGAGATGTGTTAGCCAGCAGGTGTTTAATATCACATGTTAGAATGTCCTGGTGCTTTCAACATCACATTAGCACATTCTCCAAGATGATGCATTTAACCAACAAGGCCTAAGCCCCCATTTTTCCACTTGTATGACAGGAATAGCAATACTTCCTTACCTCCCTGTTGTGAGGTACAATGAACATTGGCAAAGTACTGTGAGCTTCTTGGATGAGTAATTACTAGAGAAATGTGCTGGATTCTAAGGTTCACCCACCTGTTTTTTTATTTCTAATAATTTCACAGAGCTCAAACAATTCTTTCAAGGTTCTCCAGAATGATCCTTATACCCTTTGCAGCAACTCCCAATACTGTAAAGAAAATTCCAGGAAGAAAGATGCTGCCATTTGAAATGAAATGAGAAACTGAGAATGGAACATATCTTCAGGAAGACTTCACAGTTTCACTTCCATTCTTGAGGAGTGAGGGGCAGTTGGTTCAGGCCCTAACATACAAATAAATCCCATTAATAAAAAGAATTAGCACTAGTCCTCTTTTTATTGCAGAGCCCTTCATAAGGACAGGTAAGCAATGCACTCTCTAGATGGAGGATTTGGAAAGCGGGGGGAGGGGGGTTGTCTTACCTAGGAAAAAGGCTTGAACTAAACCCAGCCTAAACTCCAGCACATTTCCAAGAATAGATACAAGGAGATACTTTCTGCTTAGTTTCAGCAGGTTGAGTTAATGACCTGAGCATCCTACTCAACTTGTTTGCTAGTCAAGATTGTTATCACTTCTAGGGCAACATTTCTCAAACTTCAGGCCAAAGGACCATCCTCAACCCTCAAAGTTTCTCACACACCAGCAGACATACCAGTCAGATCAAATTTTTTAACTGAATACACTGTAAAGATGCATAAGACCCACAGCAACCCACAAGCTACCTGCAGCCCATTGCCACAGTCTCTTGGATCACCACAGAAATAGGAGACAGAGTTTTTAGGGTGGGAAAAGTCCCACCTATCAGGGTGTAGGGAGTTGACTTTTGCAGGGGATTTGCTGCCAGCTTTGTTAGATCATTGTTTTAAATAATGTCAAGGGCTCCAAGATGAGCCTATGGGTGCCTTTCTAGATGCCGATATAAATCACAAGAAATAAATAAGCAAACATTTTCCAGCTTGGATGTCTAGAGCTAAGCACCTAACTCCATATTTTGGTACCTATAAAATGGCAATAGTAAACTGTAATTCTTTGCTGAGGGAAGAAAGGATCTTCTTATTTCACCCTTTGCTGTGCAGGGCCTCTGAGGTAGTGATCAGGGTCCTTCATGAGCAAGGTATTTCAAGAGCAGGAAAGCGTAGTTTATCATATAGCGGACACAGAATCAGTGTCATGTGGTATATCAATCTCAAGGACTGAAGTACAGACCCAGGAAGTGCAAGTTCCTGGTTCACTTTCCTCCTCTGACTCAGAAGACCTGCCTACCAGAAGTGTGCTCTAACCAATAGAGACATTCAGGTGGATGGAGATTTCCTCACTTTTAACTCTATATTGCATAACATTAAAATGCACTGTAGCAAGGACCAGATCCTCAGTGTCCCACCTCTCAGCTAAGTGTGCTAAACAGTCCCTCTCATCTTTCTGCTTTGCATCTCAATGATGATTAAAAAGCAAGGAAGAAGAGAGACTGAAGGAGAGCCAACCACCTGTATAGCAGGTAAAATACTTAAACTCAGATCCACTCTCTCTATTTACTCTAGTGCAAACATTTGAACCAAGTTCTCCCACCTCTCAAATCAGCATTTTGTCTTTCTCATTGGTCTGGTTTATATAGGCCCCAGGCTCCTTCCCCAGCAGCAGCTGGGAAGAATAACGTTTAACTGGCACCAATTACATAGGTTTTTTGTTTCAGGTTATTTTGGTCTGCTACGTCAGCAAAGGAGAAAATGGCTGTGCTTTTCTAGGTCCAACTGAAACAGAAGAGGCTTGAAAGGTTAGGATTTTTTGTTTAATTTTTTTCATTTCTAGAAGGGTAAAGGGCTACAGTTTTTGATACTTAATTTTTTCTAGTGTGGAAGACTGTGGTAACTGGAAAACCTGTGTAATTATAACATCCTGAGTGTCCAGAAGCTGGAGGCTGAGCAGGTATAGGAGGTGCAAAACATTCAATCATCTAAAATGGTTCATTGGTTAACTTAGTTACTGTTTTACCTTCAATACCAAATGAATACATTTTTGGAGAAAGAAATCTTCATTAAAAATTAATTGCATTCACCTGCTATCTTCCAAGAAAGATATGGGAGGTCACAGTAAATTTGCTTCAAGAAATACATTTTGCCTAGAAAAGCTAAAGGAAACCTGGTATTTCTAAGGTAAGTAACATGCCAAAAGGAGGAGGGGGGAGCAGACTTTAAAAAAATCCACTAACACTTTCAAACCTGTTTCAGCATCAGGAAAGATCAAAATAGGTGGCGCACACCCAATTTTTTCCCAGTCTCTTGCAGTGCCAACCTGTTCCTTGAGAAGCACAAGCTACGTGGTTGCTGTGACAACATCCCCACTCAGTGGTGAGATCAGAGAATAAGCCTGTGCAAGTGAGATAATTCTAATCGGGGGAGAAAATAATCTCCTGTCTCAACACAAGACCAGCGTGTAAATCTGTATATTAATCTGGCTGTATCTCTGCAGCACTCTACTTATCACAGCTTTCAAAAGAAGACTGGAACATCAAGGGAGTAAAAAATGCTTTTATTCTTTGCAGGGAGAAAATGGTGTTGTATTCCCTTGAAGTTTGAGTGATTTCTTGTAAGCAAGTTTAATAAGCGGAGCAACGGCACAGACAGGAATGAAGCAGAGGTGGCTCTAGCCCTGAAAGCTCTGGTGCAAATAACTCTGAGCTGTGGGGGAGCTCAGACGGAGGTTTCGTTTCACCCATGCGCTGCCCGCTGGGCCCCTCTCTGAAGCATAGGTGTTTTCAACTGGTTTATCGCAGAGTGGTTGATCTAAGAGAGACCTGGAATAAGGCTGTATTGTCATCCCTGGTACAGGGAACTGAAGTAAAAACAGACTACAACCCTTTCTGCTTCTTTAGAGAGAAATTGGCTGCAATATCCAGACAGTTCTCTGCTCCCTCCCCTCGCCTCTTGAGTTCGAGCCCTGTGATGGATGAGAGGGCCCAGTCCATGGTCATCATTTATGCACTGGTTACTTAAGTATATTATCAACAGAGCCATCCCTTGGGGGAGCGAATCAGGGCAACCGCCCTGGGCCCCATGCTTTGGGGGGCCCTGCGGACAGTGCTATACAGGCCCCGCTGGCCACCATGGTCTGGCTGCTCACTGCCCCGCTGTGCTCCAGCCACTTACCACGTCCCACACAGGCCCTGTACAGCCTGATATGCCCCGGGCCCCACACACCCCTAGGGTTGTCTCTGATTATCAACATTCTTCCTGATCACATGGTAGGAAGTGATGCTTGTAAATTTGTCATGGAGCAGAAATATGAGCCAGTCAGTCAAGCTAGTTGGCTGGACAAGCCTTGTCCAGCTTGGAAACAACTTGGTAAGTGACAAGACTCTTCATTCATACACATTGTATACACCCCAGGCTTCCAGCAAGCTCTTGTGCATGCTTTGTGGACAGGCCCCTCCAGGCCTGGTATGCCACTTTTTTTTTTCCACTTGGAAACCTCCAAAATGTTTATGTTCTTGATGAATTGTCCGGGCTGAAATACTGAGATAAAACCATAATTAGCAAAACAGAGTGTCTTCAAACTCCATCCCATTCTAGGACTCTCAGGCAAATTGCTGACCACTGGAATTCGGAAACTCTTAAAAATAAATAGTCTGTTATTATGTGATGAGTTTCTACCGGGTAGTCCTTTGACAACCCACCTTAGAAATGAATGACCTACTAAAAATGATAGAAGTTGCAGTGTGTGTCTTTCCACCATGGCAGCGATGGTGGAGGCAAGGGGAAGGCCACAGCTGACATTTCAAATAGCATGATGCATCTCATTGCAAGCACTTCCCAGTCTGGGGACCTAGCCAACCACCTGTTTAATCTGAGCTCAAAGGCACTGCAGCAGAGGGAATTTCAATGTTTTGTGAGACCCCCGTGTTGTTATGATACAGCTTCATAATTCATAGCAGAACAAGATTGGGATGCAGGGGGAAGAGAATCTCCCAAAATAGCAATGGGATCATCAAACCCACTGCTGACTTTGTCATTTGAAAAAAGTAAGCTTCTAGCTTGTCCAAGCAAGTAAATGTCTGATATCCTCAGAATCCTGGCACCATGCACTTCGTCAAACTCATTCACATGTACAGTATACATATGAACTTTCCACATCGGTCTGTCAGGCCCTGCAGAATAAGGGAGTGTTATCTGCAGTTACCATGTTGTCTGACTACTGCAGGGTGTGCTTTGTGTTCTACCAAGAGCCCCAGCACAGTTTGAGAACTAGAAATCCAGCTGTATGTACAGGTGTATCCATGATGTTACTAAGTCACAGGCTCAGGATCTAATTCCTCACTCTCTAGCCCAATGGGGGCTGACCTTTTTGGTAGACGTGCCACAGATTAGCCCCACATCCTCCACAAGTGCCACTCCAATCCCTTTCCCCTGCCTGATCTGCTGCTATGCCTTCTGCTTTATCTTCCACCATGCTGCATATGTACTCTCCAATCAGCTCTATGCCACATGCAGAGGCTACACATGCCTCAGGTTGGCCACCCTTGCTCAAGCCCATTGACATCAGCTTGAATACCCTGTGCCCATTACACTGTAACCACTTGGGACAGTGCCCATCAGACTGTTCCATGTTTGTCCAACACTGTGCACTGGGGCCTGACTACTACAAGTAATGATGAATCCGTGGAGGCATTACAAATGGTACCAAAACCAGTGTAAGAACTACACCAGGGCAAAACCCTGCCTGGGCACTTTCCATCTTAAAGCTAAATACATGTCAAGAGAAGAGCAATCCATAAGGTGCGTGGGATTCCTTAGTGTGCCCGCCTGGTCTCGAATATCCATTTGCGTGCCGCCTTGGCACATGCGCCTGGTGTTGGGCGCTGTATGGGCTCCTGTGACCTCTGAAGGGGTCTTCGATCACCCTGGGGAAAGCCCAAAAACTCTCCTGCCATGACTTTAATTGAACCCACAGTGGTGGGTTCCCATGTTGAGGACTCTCCCAGGTTGATCACACCTCCTGATGGGTATCCATCAGTCTCCGCATCCCCTACACCCCTTCCATATGCCAGCCTCCAGGACAAGCCACTTGGTCTTTGTGCGGCTTGTCCTCTGGTCTCATCAATCCCTGCTCTTCATGCCACCTGGACTATGATTGGCTCTTCCCCATCACTGGACTCCAGGGGCAGCTGGGTATCTATACCTCCTGGTGTTTCTTCAATGGCCAGCCGGTTACTTGCCATGGTTCCAAGGCTGCTCCCATTTCAGAGCATTGATCATGCCCCCGGCCAAAAAAAAGAAAAAAAAAAGGATAAGAAAGGACCCAAAAAAAAGGAATACAGGCACTTAAAAATAAAAAGAGGCTGGGGGGGCTAGGCTAGCAGCCCTTCCTCCCTCACAGCCCCAGTGCCTGAGGCTTGGGGTATCCAACACCGCTCCAGTTCCTCTCCCCCGTCGAAGACCTCTCTTGCTCCCCCTAGAGCTGGATCCACCATTGTACGCCAGCGCTGCCTGTGCTCAGCATGGAGAGCACCTTCCCCATTGGCTGTCTCCTCCGCTCTCCCTGCGTCTCTCTCAGTGCCGGCTTTTATCCCGGCCAGGTTGCGTTCTACGATGACACAATCCGCCCGTGCTGGCTCCAACTGGAAATAAGCATGGCTTACGAACCGTGCAGGTGTTTCTTCCTGGCGCAGCGCGTCCCGTGCTCAACAGCCTGAAATTAGTAAGTAAGCCCTGGTTTCAGGGCTTTTCTTGTAGGGGTCGGTCACCCCCGTCCCCAGTCCCACCATGGGGAGGGTTTCCTGTCCCCCTGGGACCTAACCCCTGCTTTAAGATGCCTCGGGGCATCTCACTCTGCTGTTCTGGATTCCTACCTTTTATTTTGTGTGCCTTTATAGTTTGGCATCCTGTGTCATTGGGTCTGGTCTTGTCTCTGCATCTGGATTAAAAAAACACTACAATATTATTTTTCCCTGGTCATTGCAGTATGTAAAATCTGAATGGCTGTACGGCAAGGACCCACCTGGTGATCCGAGCATTATCGGTTTTGGCTGTGCTTAACCATTTTAGAGGTGCATGATATGTCATGAGTTTAAACTCCCTCCCCATCAGGTAGTACCTAAAATGCTCTGTTGCCCAGCGGATTGCTAAACATTCCCTTTCTGTTGTAGCATACCATGTCTCCATGGGTAGTAATTTCCAGCTTGCATAGGCGATGGGCCTGTCCAGCCCATCATACTCTTGAGTTAGGACTGCTCCAGTGGCAGTTTCTGAGGCATCCGTCTGTAAAATAAAAGGTTTACAAAAGTCAGGTGCATGTATTACGACATCCTCACATAAGGCCTGCTTCAGAAGTTCAAAATTACACGTCATTTCTGTGATCCATTTTACAGTCCCTGTTCGTCGACCTTTCAAGGCTTCCATGAGGGGTGCCACTAGTTCGGAAAAACAGGAAACAAACTGCCAGTAATAGTTGTCCAACCCCCAAAAAGATGGAAGTTGTTTACCATTCCAAGGTGTTGCAAAGTTTCGGATAGTCTCTACTTTGTATACTAGTGTTCTGATAGAGGTGTTTTTATTGAATGATAGGTATCCTGGACCCATCCAGGCTCCTCGTGGAATACATCCTTAAATTCCTGCATCAGTGCCTGCATTTCATGCTTCTGGAATACTGACACCTCCTCTCCTATCTGGACTTGTTCCTCCGTTCTAGTCTTTGTTTCCTCCCGAGTCACTCCCTGGGGTACAAGGTCCTCTGTATCAGCTTCTGTAAATGCAGCCCATCCCTTGGGCTCATGCCATTCCCATAGGAGGTTTACATGACATATCTGTTTCTCCTGCTGGTGGCCTGGCTGGAGGACCTCGTAATCCACTGGTCCCACTCGGTGAATTATTTCGAACGGACCCTGCCCCTGGGTCAGTAGTTTGCTTGTAGACATGGGCAGGAGCACTAACAACCTGTATCCAGGTTTGAACTCCCTCTCCCTGGCACAGGCATCATATGTTTCTTTCTGGTGGTGTTGTGCTTCACACATATTATCTTTGGCAAGGTTCTGGGCCACCTGGATCTGCTGTTGAAACTCTTGTTGGTAAGTGACTGGGTTTCTCGTGTCTCTTGCATCCTGTTCCCAGTCTTCTCGTAGTGCCTGCAGTAGGCCACTAGGGCAATGTCCTAGTGTGAACTTGAATGGTGAATACTTCATTGACTTCTGTGGGGTGTCCCAAATCGCAAACAATACTAGAGGAAGGAGCAGATTCCACTTCCGTGGGCCGCCTTGTATGCATCGCCAAAGCATTTGTTTTAGCGTTCCATTGAGGCACTCCATGAGGCCATGGTTTGTGGGTGATACACAGAGGTGCACAGATGTTTTATGCGGAGCGTGTGGCACACGACCCATAACACTCCTGACAAAGTTCAGCCCTTGATCAGTAAGGATCTCTTTTGGTATTCCCATCCTCGCTATCCATTTGATAAGCTCTTCTGCTATCCATGGTACCGTCACCACCCGCAGCGGTATTGCCTCAAGGTATCATGTGGCATAATCCACCAACACCAGTATATACTGGTGTCCAGTGCTGCTCTGAGGTAGGAGCCCAACCACGTCCATCGCTATCCTTGAGAACAGGGCATCAATGATGGGTAGTGGTTGAAGCAGAGCCCGCGCCGGGCAGTCCTCCCTCGTCTTCTGGCATTCGGGACATACCACACAATGGTGAGCAATCTCTTCCCCCAACCCCAGCCAGAAGAACCACCTGATTACTCTAGTGGTGGTTTTGTCTCAGCTGAAATGTCCCCCTGTAGGGTTTGTGTGAGCTAGTCTCCATATTACTTGATGGAAATGGGTGGGGACCACCAACTGTGTTCCCTCACACTCCCCCGTCTTTCCCCTCTATACCCAGTACAAGAACTGATTCCCCACCTCATATCATGGGATTCCAACCAGCATCAGCATCTGGGTGTTCCTGGCATCGAAGGCTTGCACTTTGAGTGCTTGAAGCTCCTGGTCTTCCTCTTGAGCTTCTCGGAACTGTGGGCTACTAGCTACATTGTGCAGGTCAACTTCATCCATCTCGTCCGCCAATCCCTCATCTTCATCAAGCTTGCCGAATCACCCCTCATGATCTCTGATCCTCCTTCACCCTACTTCAGCATCCTGGTCCCACTCCAGGGTGTCATAGATCAGTGCCCAGTCCCATCCAAGTAGCATATCACACACCATTCGGGGTATCACTCCCATCAGTAGCTCTCCCTGATGCTTCATCACCTGGAGCCAGATCCACTGGCAGTCGATCTGCTTCGTCTCCCCATGGAGGCAGGCCATCTTCACCGGGCCTACTTTACAATCCCTCTGGGGTGTAATAAGGTCAGCCCTCATGAGTGACTGTGTGCATTTGGAATCCAACGTGACCTGGATGGGACGGTTTTCTACCCAGGCCTTTACAACTGGATGTCCCCAGACGGTGCTGTCTCCTCCTGATGAATAGCTGCAATCCATTGGTTCACTTGCTTCTGGCTCCTTTCGGTCAGCTTGCATCCTTGAAGGATTATCCGGGCGCCATCACTCAGGGGGCCACTCGGATATTCTCGCAAAACATGTCCGGTCCTTCCACACTGGAAGCAGACCATATCCTTCAAACCACCTCTGTTGAGATGCCGTCTCCTATCTGGCTTCCTAGGCAGTGGGGTCATTGGGCTAGGGGTCAGCTTCTCCCAACTATACCCTGCCTCTCATGCTGCAAAGGCCTCCACCAGCTTCAAGGGCTCTTTGCAAGTGCACAGAGAATGCTGGCAGACCCAGTGCTGAGTCCACTCTTCTAGGTCATTCTGGAATTGCTCTAGTAGTATGTGGTCTACCAGAGCATCCCAATCATACACTGCAGGGCTCACCCACTTATTCAAGAGATTCTGAAGCACCTGTAGCAGGATCCTAGGCCGTCTCTCATCTGGCCCTTTTTTAGCCTGGAACAGCTTTTGATAGTGCTCCGGGTTAATCTCGAGCCTATATAAAATAGTTGCTTTCACCCACCCCTAGTCATGGGCTTCATCCCTGGGCAGGGCCCGATAGGCCTCCTGGGCTTTGCCCATGATGAGTGCGCCCAGCTGGCTGGCCCAATACCCTTTGTCCAACCCAGTCATTATTGCGTGATGTTCAAAGGCCTCGATGTATGCCTCTGGATCATCGTCCTGGGTCATTTTCAGCATCTTGAATGCAACCAGATTGTGGCACAGCCAGTCCTGCTGTCAATACATCATCTGTTGTTGGGCATCCAGGATCTGTGTAAAAGTTTGTAAGTTTTGGCTTACCACATCCAGAGAGGCCATGGCCGCCAGATGCATGTTGATGAACTCTACGTCTGCCAGGTCTCTTTGCCAATTCCCAACCAAAGCACTACTTTGTGCCCACCTGGTTTCAAATATCTGTCCACATGCTGCCTCGGCACGTGCACCTGGTGTTGGGCACTGCGTGGGCTCCTGTGACCTCTAGACAGGTTCTAGATCACCCTGAGGAAAGCCCAAAAACTCACCTGCCACAACTTTGACTGAGCCCTCAGTGGTGGGTTCCCCTGTTGAGGACTCTTCTAGGTTGGTCACGCCTCTTGATGGGTATCCATGGGGTTCCACCTCCCCTGCACACCTTCCATACGCCAGCCTCCAGGACGAGCCACTTGGTCTTTGTGCGGCTTGCCCTCTGATCTCATCGATCCCTGCTCTTCATGCCACCTGAACTACGATTGGCTCTTCCCCATTGCTGGACTCCAGGGGCGGCTGGGTACCTAGACCTCCCAGTGTTTCTTCAATGGCCAGCTATCCACTTGCCATGGTTCTGAGGCTGCTCCCATCTTTGAAGCATTGCCTGTGCCCCTGGCCAAAAAAAGGGGGAAAAAAGGATAAGAAAGGAACCAAAAAAAAAGGAATACAGGCACTTCAAAGGAAAAAAGAGGCGGGGGGGTAGGCTAGCAGCCCTTCCTGCCTCACAGTCCCAGTGCCTGAGGCTTGCGTTGTTCCCCTGCCGCCACTCTGGGTCCCCTCTCCTGCCAAGGACCTCTTTTGCTCCCCTCGGCACTGGATCCACCGTTATATGCCGGTGCTGCCTGCGCTCGGTGTGGAGAGCACCTTCCCCATTGGCTGTCTCTCGGTGCTGGCTTTTATCCTGGCTGGATGGTGTTTTGCAACGATGCAATCTGCCCGTGCTAGCTCCAACCAGAAATAAGCATGGCTTACGAACCGCACGGGCGTTTCTTCCCGGTGCAACTCGTCCTGCACTCGGCAGCCTGAAATCAGTAAATAAGCCCTGGTTTCAGGGCTTTTCTTGTAGGGGCAGGTCACCCCCGTCCCCAGTCCCACCACGGGGAGGGTTTCCTGTCCCCCCAGTGACTGTCCCTCTGGGACACTTAGTATGGTCCAGCTTTTGCCTAGTTACACCCATATCCTATACCCTGTTTCTGAAGTCACTGTACAACAGTGGCTGGGATTCATCAGCATTTGTATCCATTCTCACATTGCATTTTTATACTGTGAAAATCTCCCATCAGAATCTGGTCCTGGAATTGCTTTCACATGTGCCTGGTTGTCAAGCTCTTAGTTACCACTGGGCATACCTACGTGTGCTTTTAATGCACCTAAATAAACTCTGGCGCAGTTCATACCAGAGTGTCTTGCTCCTGGGTGCAGCATTTACATGTGTGGCCAGGGCACATTGAGTTAGCAGGGCCCCTGGGGGTCAGCCTGCCAACCTGGAACTGCTCTGCCCCAACTCAGTGTGATGTGGAGGGGTTGACTGGGGTACAAGGGTGCTACAGTATAGGGCTAGCCAGCAAGCAGCCCCCACCATAGGCAGAGGAAGAAAATATGATTGGTGGGGGGAGGGGCTGAGCGTGTGCACGCTTGTGCATGCACCCCCCCCCCAGCAGGGAGGGCTGTCCTGGGGAAGGGACAGGGGGGCAAATTGGGGTCCCCATGGTGAAGGAGGGAGTGGGGCAGGGGCAGGGGCTAGAGTGTATGGGGCCCCAGGTCCAGGGCAGGTCGTGGGACTCTTGTAGCCCGGGCAGCTTGTCCAAGGGTATGGGGGGCTCCCGCTGCCGCGCGTACCCCCAGGACAGGCACAAGGGATACATGCCCACCCGGATCTATGTGTGGGGTGGAGGCAGCTGCCACTGCAGACTGCACACCATACCCTACTACTGTTGCCCTGGCAGCTGCATGATGCCACATGCTTCCCACCGCTGGCCAGGCAGTGCAGCCAGCGCACAGGAGGCATGTGCCATCATGCCGCTCCTGGGGCACTGGCAGTGGGGTGCGGAACACAGCCCTCAGCTGCAGCCTCCTCCACCCCACGCATAGATCTGGCGGGGCACATATCCCATGTGCCTGCCCTGGTGGGGTGTGCGGCAGTGCCCCTCCCCCCCACACACAACCCCCTAGTCGAGCTGCCCAGGCTCCAAGCATCCCACAACCCACCCTGGGGCCCTATTTACCCTCGCTTCTCCCTCCCACAGGGGCTTCGATCTGCCCCCCATGCCCCTTCCTATCCACACATTTACCTGCTGGGCACTGCTCCACACAGGGCCAGGCCAGGCTGAGTTCCTGGTTGCCTGCAGGCTCTGGCTGTTCTCTGTGTCTGTGTGCGCCCCTCCCCCCTGCCCTGCTGCAGCTACCCGGAGGCCACGCCCAGGCTGCCTGCATTTTGGGGGGCTAAGCCCCATTACCCCCCATCTTCCACACCCTGCAATGTAGCACCCTCATGCCCCAACTGGCTCTGGTCACCATCTACACACATGTTGCGGTGCACTAAATAACTCCACCATAGGATAGTACTTATCCTGGATGGTACTATCCTATAGCAGAGTTAATTCATTTTCTTCAGCAAATAGCGCTGCTGCACATGTAGACAATGACGCTTTACTGTGGACCTAATTAGACAACTCCGCAGTAAAGCGCATTTCTGTAAATGCACCCACTTAGTTGCAGTGACATTTACCCTGAGTGATATGAACAATCCAGGAGGAAATGTAAAGATACACTGCAGAGGTGCTGCCTGCTGCTACTCCCCACCATGGTACAGGTTACATCCATGCAGCAGGAGGCCTCAAGAGTCCTATTGCAGCACGGATTATTAGGCAGAAATTAGTCCATAAAAAAAACTTAACAACAGCTACACCAAGCATTGATTTTGTGTTCAGCTGCTTCTGCATGGTCTCAGCAATGGCAGATTTAAAGTTAACTGCCGTTGCTTTGGCTTAGTTCAAAAACCAATTTACACTGCAGCTGGAAATAGACAAGTGCATCAGTGGAATTGAATCGAAAATTATTATTTTTACTTATCTAGTCCTTTTGGGCAGATCTGACATGGATTTTGGCATCCATTACCTGCTACTCAATTACAGATAACAGGGTTTAGTTTTACCATGCTGCAGATTCTAATTTGATATCAGACCTTTTATACTAATAGTACATTTGGCACGGAAATAATTTGAAGCATAGCTCTCTAGGCAGAGTCATCAAACAGCACCACTGTGCATCCAGGGCTCAACATCACTGTTCTGAGCAGCACACGCACGCACACACACACACACACACACACTTGAACCCACACAGCTTCTCTTGTGTTCCAGCTTTGCCAGATTTTGTGATTTAACACCTAGCCTACTGGATTTTAGTTAGGTCATTTACCACCCAGGGCTGTGAGGAGTGACAGTCACTGTCACATTTTGCTAACCCTGGGTGGCCCAACATGCACTTGGCAACTTCATTGCCAGTGGTACCAACTTATGGCAATAAGGCCACATTTGTACCTCTCATTTTAAATGGAAATGTTTGCCAGCCTTTGCCATTGCTCTACACACATTAAGGACTCAATCTGCCTGTCTCCCTCAGACTTGCCCCCTGCTATCTTCCTACCATATTAAAATCCTCACTCTATATGAGGTAGTGCCCTGAGGGCAGTTTACCACGTGCTGCTGGGAGTACACAGACAGCTGCTGAGCTCAAGGATGCTGCGCACTGGCTTGATTCCTGCCTGAAGTGACAAGAAGAAATTTTGGAGTTTTCTCCCCGGGCCCAAAGTTGGCACAGACCCGTGTGCACACCCCTCCTGCCATATAAAACAAGTATCATCACATCAGCAATCCCCCGCAGTTGAGGATGATTGTCTTCCATGACTGCCTTATCTGTGGGCCCGAAGATGGCTGATGAGGCCGATCCAAGATGGACAGATTCTGCTGCGCGTGTTTCCAAGTGGGGTGGGTGGCTCCAGATTCTTGGTTTGGTCCGTGACACACTGTTTCTGCCACTCACAGTTTTCTGTCTCCTCTTCTTGTCATGAGGTTTCAAAGTACTGAAATCCCTGTAGCAGACTCTTCCTCCATTTGGGGAGGTCCTGGGTGGATGTCAATGTTGCATTTTTTTTAATTGACCTTGAGAATGTCCTTGAAACACTTTCTCTGCCCTCCTCTTGAGTATACACCTCAACTGAGCTGAGAGAATAAAACTTGCTTTGGGAATCTGGAGCTGGACATCCAGATGATGTGCCTAGCCCAGCAAAGTATGTTGAATGATCATCACCTTGCTGCTTGTGGTGTTTGCTTGCAAAAAAGACGCTAATGCATTTCTCTTCCTGCTGGGTTCAAAGGATCTTCTGCAGGCAGCATTGATTGTACTTCTCCAGCAACTTGAGATGTCTCCTATATTTTTTGCGCATGTCAGCTCTGTACAGTAAAGTAGGGAACACAACTGCTTGATAAACCTTGAGCTTGGTTTCATATATATGAAGTTGTGACCTTCAAACACCCATTTCCTCAGGAGTCCAAAGGTTGCACTGACACATCTGAGGCAATGTTGGATTTTTTCATCAATGTCAACCTTCTGCAAAAGGTGGTTTCTCAAGTACAGAAAATACTCAACATTCTCCAAAATCTCACTGTAAATATGAATTATGAATGTTACACATCAGTCTCATTTTCTTGTATGCCTCAGTAAAGACAATGAAGATTTCCTGAAGATCTGCTTCCTAGTGAGCATGCACAACAGCATCATCAGTGTACTGGAGCTCGATGACTGAGGTCAGGGTGGTCATGGTTTTGGCTCAGAGTCGGTTGAGATTAAAAAGCTTGTCATCCATTCAGTAATTTAGCTCCACTCCAAATGGAAGCTTGTTGATAGTCATATGTAACATCACAGGGCACTTGTACATGTGATGAAAATTGGCCATTTTTTGTGGTTTAGTTGCATGACACTGTACACATGTGGGGGGTTTTAATTATTTAAATAAGCTTGTTATATTGCAAACTAAACCACATCCACATCTAGTTTAATTTGCAACGTAGCTATGTGTAACATTGCAGACTTTTGACAGCTGGATCAGGTCAGGGGCTACCTCCAAACTGGGGCAGCACTCACCCACTAGCAGCCTGCCTGGATGGACCCAGGCAGGGTGCCATCACTGTGAAGGGAAGGACCAGAGCCCCCCCAAAGCTCAGATCCTGCTGGCGGCTTGCCCCCTGGCCATGGGAGAGGTGGGCAGGCTCTGTGGGACGGAGGAGGATCAGGCCCCTTACCACTTCCTTTTTTTTGGCAGATCCTGCCCGCACAAGCTACTACTGGGCCTGGTCCTTCCCTCCACAGTGGTGGCATCCCCCAGGACCACCCAGATGGGGTGCTAGCTGCATAGGTACAGCCCCAGCTCACAGGCAGCACCCTCCAGATCCAGCTCTTCCCCAAGTCCACATGCTGGAAGCCCACAGGGCATTGCTCCCCATGTGGGCTCAGGGAAGGGTTGGATCCAGCAGGTGCTGCTGCAAGCTGGAGCAACACCCATGCAGCTAGCACCCAACCTGGGGGGGGGGAAGAAGGAAAACACATGGCCCCTTTCCACTGCAACAACATTTTTTTCCTGTCACTTAACTCACCCCAAGTCATCCCAGCTGGGACTTGAACTCAGCTCTCCTATCTGGAAAGACAGAAACTCTACCATACAGCCACCAGCACTAGTGCTATGCTAAGCTGCTAGGGGTCTTGACTTTCCAGGAGCCCTGGCCTGACATCAAGCTTCCTGGCCTCTTACTGGAGGAGCTGGAAGCAGAGCTGGGAACCTCTCAGGTCACTGCTCAGACTCTTGCTGGAACTGGGGAGCCTCTCCTGCTGGCCACAGCCTCTCGTAGGGGATCCTGGAGCCCAGCGGAAAGCCTCTCCTGCCAGCTGCACACCATGTTGCTGAGGGTCCAACTGCTGCCTGCAGGTCTCACTCCTTCAGGTTCTTCTGGGGCAACTGCTCCCGCCCCGCTGGCCCAGCTCTTGCCAGCTCTTTGAAACTCCTTCCTTGTGGCCCCTCACTGGTCTCCCTTGAGTCAGCAGTGCTGCCCCTTTTATCCCCCTCCAGGTGACCCAAGGGGCCAATCAGGGGACATGGAGGGTGAGTCTCTGGGGCCTGATTGGTGAGGAAAGGGAATCCCAAGCCCTCCAATCATCTTTTACCCTTTCAAAACCCCTGGGCCAAATCATTACCAGATTGGTGAGGAAAGGGAATCCCAAGTCCTCCAATCGTCTTTTACCTTTTCAAAACCCCTGGGCTAAGTCACCACCAGCTAGCCCATCACATTGAGTAGAGTGTTGGAGTGATGCAGCCTTACTTAACTACCATCTTAACTTCAATGGTATCTGTGATAGATCCATTACTGAGGACCACTGCTCACACACCATTATGGAGCAGGCAAAGCATGGGGGACTGGTGCCTCTTGAGTCAGCAACCAGCGGGGGTCCCCCAGCAGCTGATCCCACTGACCAGGGAGCACCAGTGCCCCCTGGTCAGCACTTGCAGGGAGGGCACTGGTGCTCCCGCCTACCCGCCAGCTAAACAGGGAGCGCAGCCTGACACAGGGTGCACTGGCACTCTCAGTGGGTGCACATGCACCTCCTACACATCACCACTGAGGCAAAGAATGGTGAAGAATTTTGGTGGGCATCCATACTTCAGAAGGATCCTCCACAGTGCTTCTTGCTTGACAGAGTTGAAGGCTTTTGTAAGGTCAAAGAAGACCATATAGAGAGGTTTATGTTGGTGTTGGCATCTTTTCTGCAGCTGGTAAGTAGTGAAGATCATGCCTTAAACCCATGCTGAACTTTCAGGAGGAGCTCTTCAGCAAGTGGAAGCAGATGGTTCAGGAACATTCTTGCAATGATCTTTCTTGTAGTGGACAAGGCAATCCCTCCATAATTTCCACAGTCAGACCTGTCTCTCTTCTTCAAGACTCATGTTCATGGCATCCCTGAGGTCATCTGGGATTTCTTCATCATTCCAGGTTCTTAAGAAGTGGGTGTGGAGTTGTGATGTGAGCTCCTCTCCCCCCTGCTTGAAGATTGCAGTGGGTATTCCATCAGCTCCAGATGCCTTGTCATTCTTCATCTGCTTGATGGCTTTCCTCACCTCAGCAAGGGTTGGAAGGATTCCAACCAACTGGATGTTGTGGCATGGAACTGAGAGCACTTTCATCAACAACAGTCTCAATTGGGACTCAGTTCAGTTCCAATAAGAAAGATATTCTATCTCTGATTTTGTATTAATTGATCCATTTCTGAGAATGCCTATGTTGCAAGACAGCCTTTTCTCCTCAATGTCCCTTTTGAAGTGGTGGGTGTTTATATATGCAATGTCTGCAGCCCCCTTAACTCAACCCACTGCCAAAAGAACTGAGCTGCTCAGAGGCTATTTTTGGGGTAAGACCAGTATGGCTGCCTTATAGGAAGGAAAGCTGGTCTCCTGGTCATAAAGTCACTCTTCTGCTGCAGACACAACATGTGAATGCAAGCCACTCCTCACATGCCTCAGTTTCCCCATCTGCAAAATAGGGATAGTACTTCCCTAAGCATATAGATGGTTATATTAAATGGTCACAGTCTGGTAGATTGCAGCCTAAAAGTGTAAAGCATGAGCTAAGGCACCCTCTCAGCATTGCCAATGCAAATGGATACAGCTAAATTGCCCCATAAACGATACAGACATGATTACCCCTTTTTGCATTAATTGAACCTTAACCATGCCAAAGCAGAGCTCAGACAAACCCATAAAATGGTGAAACTTGGTTTCAAGGTCTAGGAAATTAAATGACCTGTATTCTACCACCTGCAGCCTAAGCCAGCAAGCCCTGCTGGGTCTCAGTTTTCTGCAGTCTTTGCTATCTTCAGGTTATTCTTAGATCCCTATGCACATTTCTGTACAAAACAATTGCTGTGCAGCTGCTGTAGCCCAACCTGTGACTTTTAACAATTTAAGGGCAAACAGTAGTGTCCTACTACGGGCACTAACCCCTAGTACTGGGATACAAAGTTCATAAGAACCATGATTTGACTCAAAACAGTTTACCCTTTCTAAAACCACTAGAAGCTCCACCTGCCAAAAATAGTATTATACAACATAATACACAAAACACTAGCAAGTTTTTCCCAAAAAGTACAAGTCCCTACGTAACCCCACATGCAGAGAAGGGTAAACCAAGTCAGGGAAATTCATGGGATTGACTATTCAATTCTACATTTAGGAATGGAAGCTTAATTTCAAATGAACAGAACAGCCAAAGGCCATCAGAGAACCCTAGTGACTGAAACCAGAATTAGTTGTGAAATGTTTAATAGTAGGGCTTTTTAACTGCCAGAAAAAGACATTCTAGTTAACACCCCATTGAGATTAATGGATCAGCATACACCTTTTTTACACCTGATCTAAAGCCTATAGAATTTAAGGGAAAGGTTCACCAAGGGTTTCAGTGGCCACTGAATCAGACTCCCCCTGATACTGTTTTAGGTCACTTATCTTCTCTCTAGCAAAATGAAATCTTTATTTGCCAGAAGTCTGCTTCAATTGAAACTTAAATCCAGTAGAACACTGGGAGACCAAAGCATTTTCAAAAGTGTCACGATTTTGGCATATAATTTGGGATCCACATAGACAGTGAGGTACTTAAATCCTGCTAACTTCAGTGGGGTTTGAGGAAGTAAATGCCTTTGAGAACCAGGGCCTGGCAGCCCTAATCTCACTGAATGTGAAAGGGAATTAAGCTACTACAAACTCTTTTCAGGTATAGCCTGTAGCCTAGGGATGGGCAATTATTTGGGTTTGTAGGCCACATAAAGAGTTTCTCTGAGCTGCCGTGAGCCAGGTCAGCACTCCCCTCCCCACACACAACTCTCTATGGGGGATGGGGCTATGGGTGGATTGGGAGTAGTGTTCAGGAGCAGGATGGGCTGGCAAGGCCAGGATCACTGGATGGGGTCAGGGGGCCTTAACAGTATGGAGCTGGGTCTGAGCAGCAATCCCCTCCCTGCACACCCCTGCAAGACATGGGTTCCACGGGCAGGGGCATGCAGGGAGTAGATCATGGCTCTGCCCCAGGGTAGTCCCTGCCTGCAGAACTGGGGCTCTGCTCCAGCCCTGGCCCTGCACTGTCACAGCCCCACAATCCATGGGTCTTCATGGAGACTGGCTGGGAGCTACATGAGCAGGGTGCATGGGCAGGTAAAAGGCTGCATCCAGAGCTGGGGCCAGGATCTTGGGGCAGTGACAGCACAGGACCAGGGCCAGGACCAAGAAGAGCCATGATCCACACCCAGCACACCCCTGCCTGTGGATCTGGCTCCCATTGCAGTGATGTGCAGGCCCTGGCCCTGGCCTCTTTCCACTTGCTCCTGGATGCCACTCTCCATGAACCCATGGTCCCATCCCAGCCACATGCCCTGCCTGAATGGGTCCTGCCCCTGGAAGTGGGTACAGGGCAGATAAGTCAGGATGCCAGGCCAGTGAGGCTGGGTCTTGCAGCAGCAGCCTGAAGGAACCACAGCCAGCAGGACTGCCAGGAAATGAAGTCTGGCTGCTATACCGCCCCAGCCCCACTGCATGCCCAGGGGTGACAGGACTGACTGCACACGCCACACCCCAGGCTGCCCCTCACGTCTGGGCTGGGCAGGATTAAGGGGCCTGCTGGAGGCTGGACAAAATCCTTTGGTGGCCTGATGTAGCTCACAGAACATATTTTGCCCTCCCCTGCCTATAGCAGCATATTGGATAAATTGTGTAGGCAGAACTTGAATGCAAACTAGAACTTAGGAGCCAACCTAGGAATTAAACAAGCATAAATGGTACCAACTTTTATGCCAATTTAATTACTTATGCATGAAGACCTTTGGTGGCATAGAAACGTTGTGATAGCTGAAAATTATGTCTGTGTGATAAAGGCGCTTGCTGAAGGCTCTATGAAGATTAGACCATGTGTTTTTATGTCATTTGTTTCAGATATTAAGCTATATGTTGTTGTTAAGAGCCTAATTAAAGTCTAAGATGTAGTGAGGCCTTGTATGTAGTATGAGGCCTAGTAAATTTAGCAAAGCCTTATAGAAGTGATGGTAGACCCTGTGGCATAGTTAAAATTAACCTTATCAGAAGAATGCAAGGCTTGTACTGCTATTGGTCAGTCTAAGGACTGTTGAAGTAAAAAGAATTGGAATGGCTGTGAGTTATCAGCATAGCTCAGAAGTTATAAATTGGCTGGCACATCCAAAAATCATTTAGAAGCAAGATACAGCTCTGTGAAAGGAACTACTAATTAGCTGTTGACCTGGATTAGTGGGCCCATGGTTCTCGAGGAACCCAAGGACTGAATACCAGGGTCCTTCCCGGTACCTCTCGGACAGCGCTGATCAGGGACGCCTGAGCTTTGTGGAAAGATAAATTTGTCATACATCAGGCATCAGAGGGGACTGCCAATAAATTGCTGACATGAAGTATTATTGTCTGTCATTATCTGTCTTAGTATACTACACATAGTCGTGTTTTTGTTAAGTCAATAAACCTTTCTTACCTTTCTACCCCCGACCATACTCTCAATCCCAAACCCTCCGCAGGTGGCTGGCACAGAACATAACACTCCAAAATCATGGTATAACCATGCTAAGTTCCCCATTGTCTCTGGAGAAAGCCTGTAGTCACTTCGGTGTCTTTTCCTCTAGCTTTCCAAAAGATGCAGAACTACCATGGACACATGTTTCCAGCTGCCCTTCACAGAGTACTAGCAAAGGTACAGGGTAAACCAGTCAGAGGTACTTCACCCCCTGGTCTTGCAGTTCCACACCACTTTGGTCATAACTGTTATAGCAAGAAGTATGTATAACAGGAGCTGTTATATCCAAGTTGATGGTGTCCCTCTGGGCTTGTTACTTTCCAGTGTGTTTTTAAGAGGGTTTCATTCTGTTTGTGGGATGAAGGTTGGTTTTATGTAATGCTCACTGGTTTGTGATGTGTCAGAAAGCTTTGGGTGGTATTTCAAAGTCTGCAAGTGGCTGAGTCAGGACTATATGTCCCATTCACATTCAGAGAATTTGTATTTCTAATTGACTTACAGAACAATTGAAAAAAGTCATCCCCTTGTAAACTGAAACATCCACATAATGCCTCAATTATAGAGTTTATTTTTTTAACTGCCTAGGAAAATAGCCCCTCCTTTCTTTCATAAAACCTTTTATTTTAAAGATACAACTCCATGGCACATGGGTGTGCTCATCACCTTGACAAATTAAACAGGATCAGAAAGTTGCCAGTGAAAACACTATGCTGCATTCCCAACTGATATATTTCCACTGAGCAAGGCTGATGTTTGCCAGTGGAGAATCTGGCCACATACAAGCAAATGCCAAAGCCATACAAAAACCTTCAAAGTAAATAGGTTAGAACCTTAGCTGATATCAAGATAGGTCACTGGACACTAGCTCAGTCTGTAGCCTAGTTATGGATTATACAGAAACATCCACCTCTTCCCCACCAGAACAAAGATATTTCCCCAAACAGCAACTGCATTCCCGTGCTTAATCCATTGCTTAGTTTTTGTAACAATAGGAATGATGGAAGCAGTGTCAGATCTAGAGCTGGGAAAATTCTTGCCAGTAAAACACTTTATGTCAGAAAACGTTGTTTGGTCATCACTAAAGCTGATGGCAACAAAGTGTCAAGAATTTTGAGGTAAAAAATATTTAGCATCAAAATGAGAACTTCAGTTCCCCAATTCAGAACAAAGTTTTGAAATTGTTATTTGGATGTCAAGGTTGCCATGTCAATGACATGTTTCAAAATTATTGAAGCAAAATTATTTTTATTAACTTTTTATTCCAATTCAGGGTGAGAAAAGTGAAATCTGAAATTCACAGAACAAGTAGATAGTTTCCTGTCCAGGTGTAATCAGTTCTTAGAAGGATTAGTCCCAATCTCTCTCAACTCATAGAAACGCTTAATGTAGCAAGCTAAAGGTACTGTTATTTTTTTTAACTCCAAATCACATGAGGTAGCCAAAGACTTACCTGGAAATTGCACAGGATTACTGCTTAGTGACAAGGTGTTGATTGCTGTACAAAACAGAGACCATTCCATGCACTGAGCAAATAGGTTTGTAACAATAGAGAGCACTGAGCAAACAGCAATAGGTAGGGAGTGATAAGCCTCCCCAGACCAAAGTTTAACTGAGAATTTAGCATCAGCTACCTCATTACAAATGGCCAGGTTCCAAGTGCAGTTAGCCTGAGAGCTAGAGTGGCAAGGAATCTGGCTAGCATGGGGGTTGCATGGGACAAAGCAGCTTAGTTCCTCTTGGATAGGAATCCTACTAGATATGCCTCACTGGAGTACATCAGGGTGATTTAACCAAAGGGCTAATGGAATGAAAGGCTAGGACTGTCTATTGGAGACAAGGGGCAAGCCATTCCAGGCAATGTTAGGAATGAAAGGCTAGGACTATCTATTGGAGACAAGGGGCAATACATTCCTGGCAATGTTAAAGTCTGACTTGAGCATTGTTGCCTAAGTTCCAGTTTCTTACATGGATATGATCTGGGTTAATTGGGTCATTCACTACCTGCAAAGAAAAGGGCACAAACATAGTTCCTTTCTCTGCTGGCAACTCCTGTCAATGGAATGGTAGCCTGAATGGAGCTGGCATGCTCAAGAAATTGTGCAATGGTCTTAGACAGGGGTTTTCAACCTTTTCTAAGAAATGTACCCCTTCTGGTGGTGGCGGCCAGGCACGGGGGAGGTGGAGATGGTTTGCATGTGGCAGTCACTGCTGCCATGCACCACCCCACACCACCGCCGCCACATATAGGAGCAGTGCTGCAAGAAATATGCCAGGTAAACCTAACTATTAACCCAAAACAATGCGCCTTAGGGGTGCAAGAGATGAATTATTTGGGATTTAGAGTAGATCAAGGTAGGATACGCCCTCTAGCTAGTAAGATAGATATAATAAAAAGATACCTGCCTCCACAGACAAAGCGACAGATGCAGGCTTTCCTGGGACAAGCAAACTATTATAGGTGATTCATTCCCCGCTTCACAGAGAAAACCATAGCGCTAACGGAAGCTATAAGAGGGAAGGTACAGGGCCCTATTAAGTGGACGCCTGAAATGGAGACAGGGTTTGAAGACATTAAAAGGGATTTGTGTAGTGAGGTAGTCATCATAACACCTGACTTCTCAAAAACTTTCATTCTGTAGACCAACGCCTCCGAGATGACCATAGGTGCAGTGCTTTGCCAGGAACAAGGGGGTGTAGATCACCCAATCGCCTATGCTAGCCAAAAGTTAAATGGCATGGAAACCAGGTATTCCACCATCGAAAGGGAGTGCCTAGCCATAAAGTGGGCAGTGAACTATTTTAGGTATTATTTAATGGGGTGAGAGTTCAACCTGGTTACTGATCATGCACCCCTACAATGGCTGATTAAGTTTAAGCATGACAATGCCCGTATAACACAATGGCCATTGTCACTACAGCCATTCAAGTTCAGAGTAAGGTATCGACCAGGGTCAGCTAATCATGTGACTGATTTCCTATCAAAGTGCATAGAGAGGAAAGAAATGGGCAACGAGACACCCCAAGGCAACTTAAAGGGGGGGGGGGGGAGGGGTATGTGGAGGAAACTTACCGGAGGCAGGAGAGAGGCTGCGGGATGCCGCGCCGGCAGCTGGTAGCAGCAAAAGTGAAACCACAGTGGCAGTAGCTATCACGGACAAAGATCAAAAGGAAAACCCATGGCGGAACTGGGAACAGCTCCCACATCTATTTGGGCACGCTTTGTAAAAGCGTGCCAGGGGTGATTGGCCAGGCAGCCACCCGGCGCCAGGATAAAAGGCCCGGTGGGAAGGAAGCCGGGGGGACCGGAAGCAGTGTCCCCAATTGGGCCAGAGAGGCCAGAGAGCTTAGAGGATCCCAAGGAGGAAGAAGCATGGTGGTGCCCCAGAGCGGGGAGCACGGAGGGCAAGTTGGGCCAGTGAGGGCCAAGCAGTTGCTTACAATGCCGGCGTGGGCAGAGGCCAGCAACAGCAGTAACTGGGACACCGGCAGAGCTGACGGAGCCAGAACCTGGACACGGACGCCAGATGACACGTACCAAACCCAGGGAGGGAACAACGTGACAAGGGGACCTGAGGCCCGGGTGAAGTCAGGCACCGCATGAGCCAGGAAGCACAGAAGGGCGACAGTGGACACTCAGTGCAAGTACCACCTGTAGCCCACGGCCACAGTCCCTAAGAAACCGGGCGTCAGTGAGGGCCAGAACACCGGCCCCAACAGACAACATCCTCACCCCCAGACAAGACACCCATGGCCCCATCCCACTCCCCACCCAGTTTCTGAGACCATGCATGGCCCTGAGCCCCGAGCCCCATGCACCTCCTAGCTGGGGAGCAGCCCCAGCCCTGCCCAACTCCCTCTGTCCCTCACTATGGGGCCCTCAATACATACACACATGCACATGGCACCCCCTGCCTGACTGCCCTCCTCTCACTCCACCCAGCCCCTTGCAGACTGGAACTCTGCCACTGTGTCCCGTGTTTTTCTTCTTTAAAGGAGAAAATCTGGGGTTTTCTCCTTAAAATGAGAAAATCCGAGTTTTACCAAGTTTTTCCATGGTAAATAGGAAACCCGGATCCCTGGTTATGACACATACTTTTCCTATGAAGAATCAAATCTGACAATAAAGATGTAAAAGCCATCATATTCATATCTGACACATATTATTCCTAATCACTACAGCAGTGTAAATAGTAAAGACGATTTACATACAATAATTTTGAAATCTCATTGATTTGTCACTGCTTATGATTGTATTTTCATATTTTCATTGTGAGAACATAATCATAAGCAGTGACAAATCAATGCGATCACACACTAAAGAAAGCTTAAATGTTGTACTGCAGTTGATTCAGGCAAATGTTTACCTAAATCAAAAGAAAACATGATCTCTTTGTCGCCGCCGAGAGCCGCGGCGCGGGGTTCGGGGCTTTAGGAGCCCTAATCGGCGGGCGGGTACTTGTGACACTTGGAGTGGAATCAGGTACTCAAGCGTTTGGATTGAACAAAAGATTGTTTACTTACACTGCTCGTACAGTGCAGGTCAGAAACTTGCTTCGATTACAGTTGTAAAACTTGGGTCGGGCAGAAATTACAAAGTTGGTTTGGTCGGTCTGCAAATGTGTCGGGGTGTTCAGGGTATTCGGGCCGGCAGTCGTCTTACGTCTCGGGTGGGGGTGTGCTAGGCCCCCTTGGGTCAGTGACGGGGAGTCCTTAGTGGTTGATCAGGCCGCTAAGTTCGCTCTGAAACATGCGTGGAGGTTGCTAGGCTCCACAGTGTACTCAGAGTTCTCCACGAGGTGTGTGTGGAGTTCTCCAACTTGGGCGGAAACTGCTCAAGCTTTTTATACGGCTAGCAAGCCAATCGCTGGTCGCCACGTAGGAATAATTTAAAACTGGCCAATAATAATGTGAATTTGCATGAGTGGCGGGAACTTCTTTCTAAACTGTAATTTTCCACTATTGTAGCATTTCGTTACTGGGTTCAGGCATAGCGGAATTTTCCTCCATGACCTAGTTACTGCCACCAGAATGATTGACAGCAAAACTATGCCATATGTATCGAACCCATGGA
>NW_005842114.1:1707688-1713032 GCF_000455745.1 Alligator sinensis | reverse complement strand
AAACTTGGGTCGGGCAGAAATTACAAAGATGTTGGTCGGTCTGCAGATGTGTTCAGGGTGTTCGGGGTGTTCGGGCCGGCAGTCGTCTTATGTCTAGGATGGGGGTGTGCTAGGCCCCCTTGGGTCGGTGACGGGGAGTCCTTAGTGGTCGCTAAGTTCGCTCTGAAACATGCGTGGAGGTTGCTAGGCTCCACAGTGTACTCAGAGTTCTCCACGAGGTGTGTGTGGAGTTCTCCAACTTGGGCGGAAACTGCTCAAGCTTTTTATATGGCTAGCAAGCCAATCGCTAGCCACCACGCGTGCATAATTTCACGCAAGCCAATAATGGGGCTCGAATTAGAATACAAATGGCGGGAACTCTTTGCACTGAGCATTTCTTAGATGCAAAAGAAATGCACCGTGCAAAGAAGCTGCAAATTGGCAGGAACTTTTTCTAGGTCATTAATATATAGTCACTGGGCTCTGGAGTTTTCCCCTCGTGACCTAATTACATGACCTACTTACAGAATGATTGACAGACTGCCTTCTGTAATCCTCCGCTGTACTATAGGCATATGAACAATGGGTTCTGACACTCTTTAAGTTAATTAACACATTTCTACTTCATTTTGTAGAAGTAGAATGCTTCTGCCCTCTAAACCAAAATAAGGATCTTTGTTGCATTTAATACACTTAATTAAGTATGTAGTAGAACACATGTGGGCTTTCTTTTTTAAAAAGCAGCTTAAATATTTTAAAAATGTTTGTGTATTTTATTGTTTCTCTTGGTATCTTTGAATAGGTTCCTCTGGCAACACCTGTTAAGAGAAATAACAAGTGAAATACTTAAAATAGGAAACTGAATGTTCTGGCTTCACTCAACCTGTGAAAAGTCAAAAAACAAAGTAATAAATTGATATTTTTTAATCCCTGCCTAGTTTCTGAAGTTACTTTAAGTAAGAGTTGGATATTTTTTTTTAATGTATATATTTTTTTCATATAATAAATTACAGGTAAGAAAGGGAACATAAAAACTCCTCCCACCGAAACCAGCATTGCCATCCAGAGACAGTATGACTATTTAGACAGTCAGGGACTTATAATTACTTATGTGATAGAATAAACATGTGTCAGCATCCTGAGGACTGGTCAAGGAAATCATCTGTGGTTGAGTCCAAACTGACTGCGCTAATCTCAAAAGATCTGAATTACTTAAGGAACAGGCCTCAAGAGCTGGCCTGAGTCCCAAGTCCCTGCACCTCAGGGAGAGATAAGAGCCTCCAAGTCAACAGACCAAGGGGCTGACATCCAGGTACTTGTATGTCATAGGAGGGGGAAGGCTGGGGCTAATGGGACTCAGCGCCCCCCAAAAGCGGGGCAGTGGGTAGGCCTGCAGGGCAGCCTGATCATGGACTCCAGGAGCCTGTAGCAGGAGTAGGGAAGGGCGTGTACAAAGCCAGGATCACAGTCTGGTGTGTGGATGACTGGCTGCCCAGCATGGCAGGAAAGTATCAGTCTGTCTATTCTATGAAGGAGAAGAGGATTGGTGGGGGGGGAGATGACAGATTGAGGCCCCCATGGTGAGGGAGGAAGTGGGGCAGGGGCAGGGGCAGGGGCTGGGGTGAGTAGAGCCCTGGTCAGGCTGGGTGGTGGAACAATCGGAGCCCAGGCAGCTTGTCCAGGGATGCAGGGGAGCTCTCGCCACTGTGCGCGCTCCAGCGGAGGCCTGTTGGACACATGTTCCCCCCAATCTGTGCATGGGGTGGAGGCAGCTGCTGTTGTGTGCTGGGCTTTGCGCGCTGCTCCTGGTGCAGCTGCTTTGAGAGTGACACAACACCAAATGCATCCCACTGCTACTGGGCTGCACCGCGCCCTTGCCCGCCCACCAGTGGGATGCACGTGGCATCGCGCAGCTCTCAAGCCAGCTGCAATGGCAGCAGGGAGCAAAGCCTAGAGATGTAAAATTTCTGGAAATTTTGAAGCCATGGAAACAAATGGAAATTTGGGGAAAAATTGAAATACATGCAATACTTATTTTCTTAGCACCCTTTACAGATCTAAATTCACTTTAATACTTTAAGAACATAAAATGTATTATGTATAACTTGGTTTGCTCATAAAATTATCATGTTTGGTATATTTATTAAATGTTAATGTATATTCAAACAAAAATTACAAATTTACTAATTGAATTTACTTTAAAATGTTTTTAATTTTTGTTACAGATGGAGCTATTAACTGCTGAACTCTAAGGAACCTAGCATCTCTTAGTTTTTGCCAGTTTATGAAAAGCAGGCAAAAATTAAAGTTGAAAAAGAAGAAGCCATCAACATAATAGTAAAACAAAGAAAGTTAGTATGTATTCTGGACTTGGTCTCCTTTACAGTGTCAAGCAGATACAGAAAGCACTCATTTTTAGAAAAAGAGCTGAGTGTCAGGGAACCACTGTGTAAGGATGTGGCCCTCTGCACCACAATGACATCCAGAAGCCTGCCCTCACTGAAAAGAAAACCCTGGTGACTTAGCCAGTCTGGGGTTCCTCCTTGCTCTCACCTGCCATGACTTTGATGTTTTTACTGGGTTCTGGGAGGGATGATGTTCACCCAGGCTGGCCCAGTTGTGGGCATCTCCAGTGGGTTCAGCTCCAGAAAAACACAACAATGAATAAAATACAAAAAGAAAAAAAGAAGAAACAGAACAAAACTCAGCCGGCAGGCTTAGCTGCTGCCCTGCCTACAGCCTGCCAGCTCTGGCAGCTCCTGCCGCACAATTCTTACAGCTGGATCAATTAACTGGCATGCTGCTGTGATAATTGAAAACTTGTGGCAGCAATTAACGTCTGTTATGAGTAATGAGCTCCTCCAAGCTCTCAGATCAATTAATCTGCTGCCACATTCCCGGGAAAAGTTTTCTCTCAAGTTTTGTCTTCAGCAGGTCCATCCAGCCCGCCCCTCCTCACTCTTCTCTCCCCTTGCTCGAGCCACCCAGCCAGAAATAGCCCTCATGGTGCTGGGAGCCCCAATCCATCACACCTGCCAAGGCAATGAAACCGGCTCCAGGCATGCCAGGAGTTCCCTCCTCAGCATGGTCATCTTCCTCTCAGGTAAATCAGGGCTCGGGCTGCCACGCTCCCACGAAGGGGCACTGCTAGACTCCACACTGAGAAAAAAAGGGGGAAAAAAACAAGACTCATTGAATACAAATTTTGCTACATGAAACTTTATCTAATCAGTCTCATTTTCTGAGCTATCACTATCAGCAGTTTCTGCTTCTTCTGATCCTTCATTTTTATCATCTTTATGGACTTCTGAAAACAAGGTCTGACTGGATTGAGACAAGCATCTCTACTCTTTCACATGTTAGTTTATTTCTTGATTTGGTGTGAGTATTTCCAAAAATAGACCAGTTTCTTTCACATGCTGCAGAAGATGGAGGAATCTGAAGCAGGCGAAAAGCAAGAAGAGTCAGAGGCTGTGTCGTGCAAAGGACTTGCACCCATGTTGCAGGAGGGATATGCTTGGCAGAGTTCCAGACTGCACTCCTGGACCAAATACCTAAAGATGTTCTGTATTCTGCAACATTTGAAAGTACCTTTCCAATATCAAGTCTTAAGTGTGTTGCTTGTTTTGTAATCTAGTCATATGCAGTAACAGTGCTATCATCACTAACATTTCTGCCTTTGAATCTTGGATCCAAGAGATTTGCAGCAGCATGAATTGATTGGCAACAACATTTTTCCTGTGAAAATAAAGTCTTTCACTTTTCTTTCTTCTGCACCTGTAAGCGGACATACACTTAGATTCTCAAAAACAGTTGATTATATCTGGGCCATTTGGTAAGCGATGTCTGACAAGTGCACTGTCGGATTCAGTTTTAGTGATTCCTGAAGAAACTGGCTTTAGAATTTTCAGGGAGTTCTGAAGCTGAACCCAGAAGACATCCTCATCAAGTACAGTGTCCCTTACACTTCTGGGTACTTTAAGATCCTCAATTATTACTGTTTCTTGAAGAGCTTCTTTGTTTTTTAGTAAACTTTCAAATGACATCACCACTCCACCCCATCTAGTTATTCTTTGTATTCTTTTCTTCCTGCTTCTTCCTAAAGACTGCAGCTACAATATGAGTATCTTTTACATATTTTATAACTTCTTTTGTTCTTCTATAGTTCTTTTGCAGAATGTCCAACTTCATGATGTCATTAAGAAGCAAGTTTAGCCCATGGGATGCACATCCTATTGCACTAACATGTAACGTGGATATTTATCTATTATGATCTCCCATGCTGCTTTCATGTTATTTGCATTGTCAGTCAGCAAAGCAAATACTTTACCACTCCCAACCTTCTGTAGGACTTCACATATTTTACTACTGATATACTCTGCAGTATGTCTGTTCTCTCCTGTTTCAATGCTTCTGTAAAAAACTGGCTGAGGTGTTGTTATCATAAAGTTTATGATTCCTTTTCCCCGCACATTTGTCCATCCATCTGTAAGTGCTGCAAAAACCAGTGCTTCATTGATTTTCCCTTGCTTTTTCCTTGCACAGATTGCATTACACATTCATATTCTGACTCTAAAAGAGGCTTGCTCAAAGAACGTCTGCTGGGCAAATGGTATGGTGGTCTTAGTAATTTAAAAGCTTCTTGCCAGTATGCATTTTCAGTTATTGACAATGGCATCCCAGAAGAATATATTGCTCTTCAGGTTTCATCTTGAGCTTGATCACTTTTTTCCTGATCTTCAGGTGTCATCTTGTCTACAAGTGAAGTTACTGAGAGTCTTTTGTAAACAGCTGGTTGCAATACTTGGTTACATGTGGATGTTGATTGGGCAACCCCTTGTGATGCTGGTGTTATAGAATAAGCAGCAGCAGCAGCAGCAGGAGGAGGACTTCTGGAGAACACTGGACTTGTACTTTCATCATCATGATCTACCTCCTCACTTACACCCGTGAAGGATTGTTTAATGTCTGCAGGACACTTCTTACATACAAGGATGTGTTTGGTCAACCTAGTAGCATTTGGAAATGCATATTTCATTTGACAGTATTTGCAAATCACATTTTTTTTCAGAATAACTTGCAGTGTGGAAATGTTTCCATATGCTAGAAGTTGGTTTCACCATTTTGCTGTGGGAGAAAAAACAAAAATATAATTTAGTAGCTAACTTGCATATATAAACACTAAGCTACAGCATGTACCCATTTAGTAATGGATGGAGGAGAGGCTTCCTCAGAGTTAACTGTGAACAACTTCCCTGCCCAGCAGGCCTCACCTCACTGCTAAGGTTGGGTAATTTGTCACAAAACATCAGATTAGTAGGAATTCAGTTATGAATTACATAGGTTATGAAAATATACTAATGCA
>NW_005842114.1:1705780-1706732 GCF_000455745.1 Alligator sinensis | reverse complement strand
GGTGGACCCAAGGCCACAAATGGCAAGCTTTGCCAAGAGGTGATCATGGGATACCAGATCGAAGGCTTTTTTGAAGTCAAGATATATGACATCAATCTCTTCTCCCTTGTCCAGGTGATAGGTCACCTGGTCATAGAAGGAAATGAGATTGGTCAAGCAAGACCTACCCGCAGCAAACCCATGCTGGCTATCCCTCAGGATGTTAGCATCAGCCAGTCCATTAAGGATGGCCTCTTTCATAAACTTTTCTAAGATCTTCCCCAAGATAGAAGTCAGGCTGATGGGCCTATAGTTAGCCGGATCCACTTTCCTCCCTTTCTTGAAGATAGGCACCACATTGGCCTTCTTCCAGTCTTCGGGCACTACGCCAGAGCACCAGGAGTTTTTAAAGTGGTCCAAAGGGACCATGCCCTGAGGCAACCAGAGGCTGGGTCCTCCATGGAAATGCTCTGGCTACCAGAGCATCTCTATGGTTCATAGATTTCATAGACATTAGGGCTGGAAGGGACCTCGGAAGATCATCGAGTCCAGCCCACTGCCCAAAGGGCAGGAAGTCAGTCGGGTTCATAGGAACCCAGCAAGATGAGCATCCAGTTTGCTCTTGAAGGTGTTCAATGTGGGCGCTTGAACCACCTCTGGTGGCAGGCTGTTCCAGGCCTTGGGGGCTCGGACAGTAAAGAAATTCTTCCTTATGTCCAGCCTGAAACGGTCTTGTAGTAGTTTATGACCATTCGACCTAGTCGTCATCCTACTACCACAACCTAGTCATGAGGGGTTGGCCCCTAACCCTGGTGCTGAAACATGTGGAAGACCAGGCCGCATGTTTCATCAACAGGGCTCCGGTGCTGGTGAGTAAGGGGTCAGGGGGCTGGAGGAGGAGGGAGGGGACCATGGGTGGGACCCCTGATGGCCCTGCCCACTCCCCAGTCCCCTGACCCCTGCTGCAGCTGGC
>NW_005842114.1:1703858-1704865 GCF_000455745.1 Alligator sinensis | reverse complement strand
TTTGAACAAGGTGCTTTTTACCCCCTCATCCAAGTAGCTGATGAAGATGTTGAACAGTGCAGGCCTGAGGACCAAGCCCTGGGGAACCTCACTGCCCACATCCCTCCAGGTCAAATAGGACCCGTCTGCCACCACTCTCTGGGTGCGACCCTCCAGCCAGTTAGTGACCCAATTGACTGTGTAGGAGTTGACACCACAGTCCCCTGGTTTTTTAATGAGAATGGGGTGAGAGACAGAGTCGAAGGCCTTCCTATAGTCCAGAAATACTACGTCCAGTGCTACACCTGCGTCTAAGGATTTTGTGACCTGGTCATAGAAGGCCACCAGGTTGGTCTGACAGGACCTGCCTCTAATGAACCCATGTTGGTTGCCCCTAAGCATAATCTCCCCTGCTGGCCCCTCGTGGGCATGCGCCAGGATAATTCTCTCAAAAAGCTTACCCCGGATCGAGGTAAAACTAACTGGCCTATAGTTTCCTGGGTTCTCCTTCCTCCTTTTTTTGCAAATGGGAACCACATTGGCCCTTTTCCAGTCCTCTGGCACCACACCAGAGCACCACAAGTGTTCGTAAAGCCGTGCCAGGGGTCCCGCAATGACCTCTGCTAATTCCCTTAGCACTCTGGTGTGGAGATCGTCAGGACCAGCTGATTTAAATACATCCAGTCCCTCCAGAAGTTCCCTGACTAGATCCTCACTGACCCTAGGCCTGGGTGCGCCTCCCCTGGGGCCTACAGGAGTCCTGGCGGGGGTGGTGACCCGGTCCCTGCTCAAGAAAATGGAGGCAAAGAAATTGTTACATCGGTTAGCTTTGTCGTCTGGTGCGACAACCAGATTTCCTAGTTTGTCTTGCAGAGACCCCACATTACCAGGTACCTTCTTTTTGCCCCCTATGTATTTAAAAAAGGACTTGCCCCCCTATCCCGTACTTAAAAAAAAAACAAAAGAACAGCACTTACTGGCAGATGGAGCTGCCGTGGGGCTGGACGGGGGCCCCCCCGCCCCCGGCC
>NW_005842114.1:1687799-1702789 GCF_000455745.1 Alligator sinensis | reverse complement strand
GCGGCAGCCCCTGCTGCCAGACTGCTGCGGTGGGTAGAGGGTACAGGGAACTCTCAGGGCTGCTTCAGCAGTCCAGGTGGCACAAGGGGTGGTGTACCCAGGTACCAATTGGCTGGGCCCCAGAAGCTCCTGAGAGCTAGTAGCCCTGAGCTATTTGACAGGGCAGCTTTTTATACTGCTGGAGCCAGGACAGGGCAACTTTTTATACTGCTGGGGACAGCACAGGTGCTGGCCCCGGGCTCTAGCTCCCCCTGGCTGAAGATCCAGGAGGAGCCAGGCAGGGTTATTTTGCCCTAAGTGGCACAATTTGCTCCACAATGAAGTGCATGTCTGAGCACATGCGCTGAAGCAAAAAGCCCCAGCTCAAATTTGCACCACTTCTATTTGAGCTGCTGCAAGCGCATGTGCTTGCATGTGTGGATGTGCCCGCTCTGTCTCCTCTCCTGAGGCTTTTGAGCAAGCAGGGCAATAAGCTCCTTTGTTTCTAACCTCTACAGGAACAAATGGATGCTGCTGCCAGTGTCTACTCCCAGTCCTTTGAGGCCTAGTCAGGAGGACAGGGGCAGATCCACCAACCTCTAGATCAAAAGTCAACAATAGAGGAAGTCCACAAGCAAAGAAGGCACTGAATCCTTCTTCCTTTTCTTGTGGAAATGGCAGTGCCCCCTGTGGGCAGAAATGCATCTTCCTCTTGCATTTGAGAGTTGCCCTGTACTACTTGTCCTCAGTGTATAGGAATTGTGATGATCTGATACTGTAGACAGTCTTACACGAGTCCTCCTACTACATAGTTACTAGAAAACTTTTTGAGCGAGTAAAGGGTAACAATATATGAACACCTTGTCTTAAATATTTTATTCATCATTCTAAAAGAAAATATTTCATAAGAGGTTTTTTCAATTTTTCCAAAATATTTCAATTTTTGGGGGGGAAAAAAAGGCTTCAGGAAAAACAGGAAAAACAGCTTTTTCCTAATTTTTGTGGGGGGGTTTCCAGGCCTTTACATCTCTAGCAAAGTCCAGTCCACAGCAGCAGCCACCTCTGCCCTGTGCACAGATCAGTGGAGGCATGTGACCCCCATCCCTCCACTGGGATGAGCACAAACCTCCAAACCTCTGGACAAGCTGCCTGGGTTCCAATCATCCCACCACCTGGCCCAGCTGGGGCCCCACTCACCCCAACTCCTGCCTCTGCCTCACTCCCTCCCTCACCAAGAGGGCCTCGATTTGTTCCCCCACATCCCTTCCCCCACAGACTTACTTGCTGCGGGGGGGAGGATGCATATGAGCACACACATAGCCCCTGCCCCCGCAAATAATTTTTTCTCCCTCTGTCTATGTTGCATGTGTCTGGACCAAGGAAAAGATTCAATCTCTGATAAAGTCTACAATTTGGAACTCTGGTCCACCACTGGGTGTCTGAGCACCTGGGCAAGCAGAGCATCAGTTGGATAACAGCAAGGGTGAGAAGAAGTGCACAAACTGAAATCATCATATTTATTTCCTGCTGTCTGGGCATCCCAGGAAGTCAAACACCACAGAACCAGGACACGAAAGCTCAAAGAACCACCTGTTGAGATAGGCTGTGGAAACAACCTCCTGAAGAAACAAGCAGACAGGGAGCTACCTGCCTGATTTGTCAAAGATACTGGAGAAACCACCTTCCCAATTCTACCTGTTCAAGAACAATGGTACTGAGAATCAGTCAGGCTGACATTCTAGAGAGAGCATGAGAGGGTAGGGGACCATATGGAAGTATTAAAAAGCACTAGATGAACAGCAGGAGCACTTTTAGAAACTGAAAGAAAGGATGGTAGAGAAAGCTCAGTTGAACCAAGAACCTGGCTAAGAAAAGCAATGATGTCAATATGGAAGCCTTAATGCTATACAGGGAAATAATGGAAATGGAAACAAAATGTAACTAGTGCTAACAAAGCACTCAGAAGACCAACAGCGCTGCTGAAACTTTGGTCCCCAACAGCTGCTTACCCTCTGACTGCTTCTACTGGCCCATCGATTTCCACTTGATTTGTAGGCAGGGCCAAAAGAAACTTTGGAAAGCTGCTAGGATTACAGTCCTTGCATTACTGCAACGTTCCACTGTAGGACTCTCCGCAGCAATAGGAGCTGCAGGCACTTCAAATTACAAAGCAGGTGTGCTAAAAGCAATGCATAGCACAAATAAACTACCTGAAACAATTTGGAATCCTTAAGAATAAAGAAAATTGCAGTGGGACACAAGATAATGTAATGTCTACATCTACTTTCAAAGGAAAAGGAAATTTGTGTATCTTAAGTATAATTATTCTTAAATGACCAAACGTGCCGCTGGTTAGAACTCAGAACACAGCTCCTGCTCAAATGCACAAAGCTGAAACGAGCTTTCAGAATTGTTAGGTAGCTTCTATCAAGTTCTGTTTAATTTAGTGTTTCACCAATACTTAAATGAAGCACCTGAGTTTAAAGTAAATGACATGTCCCTGACTCCAAACCTCTATCCAACAAACCATTTATATAAAAATCAACTCCCCCACATCAGGAAATGGAATTAAATTAACTGCTAGAACAAACAAAAGCATCTGTGCTAGAACTGAAAGATTCTTCCCATTCAGACTGAGTGGGCAGGCTTCAGCTAAACCCCAGTATTTCACATGAGCTAGAAATGCAATTATGTAAAAGACCAAAAGAGTTCACACTACGGTTGCATTTTCTAATAAACTAGCTGGCCAGCCTTCCACAACACAATACCTCATTATTACACCCAGAAGAATAAGCAGAACATAAATCTCACAAATGCTGTATGTTACAGCTTGCAAGCTCAATATACTTTTATTATGCCATCAGATAATGGAAGGTTGTGTTCAAAATATAATCTCCACACCAGTATTAGACAATTATTCATAGCTTTATACTGTGGATTTTACTTTGCCATATACAATTTCATTAGTTACTCCGAAGTAATAAGTGTTAGCAAGGCCAATGAGGTAAATCATGTCGCATCTACGCTGCAGACACCTGCCAGCACATCTCTGTCTCACTGAGCTATGAACCTGGCCTACATAACTGAGCCAACAGGAGCCCCTAGTGCGGTTGCGGTTATACTGGCAAACTTGTACTTTGACCATCAGGATTCTTCTTGCTCTTGGGGCTGGTTTCACCACACTGGGATGAAGCACTGCTTTGCTGGTGTAGTTGTCTTCAAAGTAGGACCACTGTCAGTATTGCATACTGGTATTTCTGTTCCAGGCAAGAGATTCTAATTATAGACATGGTCTGAGTAAGCCTGTTTCATATAAGCTTTGCAATCTGAGTGCTTTGGATAATACCTTGATCTTTTCCAGTCTCTGGTATTTTGCTTTCTACCCTCCCGTTAAAGCAATCCATTTCTCCTTTCCAGGTTTTAAATGAATGGAATATTTGATTAATGCCACACTGAAAGCAAAGATCCCCAACTTCTGATGCTATCTAATAAACAAGGTGACAGGTTGAATTACTCCTGTGGTATTTTAGCATTTTGTGTATGAAAGGTTGAATGAGCTGAGAGCGTGTTACTGAGACTTTAGGCACACTGTGAATATACTTCGAATCAGCGCTAACTGGTCTGCTCATCTGGAGAACTTTGCAACACATCCAAATGCTTGCGCTATTAACTCTTTCACACCTACTTGCAGGAGAAAGATGCACTGTGATGGGAATTTCCTCTGGGCAAGGAAAGTCCCAGATCAACCAGCGCAGACCATTTTTGTAAACCAATGATGGTATGGCCAATCCCAAGTGGGAAAAAACATTGTGAAATTTTAAAAACTAGTGGAGTTATAACAAGATTAGGGGTCCGTTTATTTGTATCTGAGATATGTCCTCAAGGCAGTCTCAAGCTTGTGCTAATCAATTCAATAGGATTTTCAATACTACTCCATAATCTTTGTTAACCAGTGTGAGAAGCCACCACTTGCCCAAAAGAGTCTCATCACCAGTTGCTGGAAACCTTTACTGAATGATTCTGCTTACCAATTTCTCCTTAACACTCAATTAAAAATGGCAATGTGCACTGTCCCAAACTACCCTGGAAATCATTGACAGCTCAGAGGTGAGACTGTCCAAACTGAGAAATGTCATTTTCAAGTTTGCAGTCACCTTTTTTTACTTCATTCACAGCAACAGGAACCTCCAGACTAATCTCCCTCCTCTACAGTAATCACTGGCAGTCACCAAATCTAAAATAGCTTTATTTCCCTAGACCTCCTAAATGAAACAACATTCCTCTTTGTGCCTTGGAAAGTTCCTTTGGTACTTTTAAACTGATTCTATTTCTCATGTTTCTTTCCTTTCTTCAGTGCTCATGAATAACTCCTGACATGCTGCCCTCCATTTCCCAAAATACTCAAGACCAAACCCAAGCTTTTTGTTTTGTGTTCCATACAAAGCTGGGGTCATCATCTCTAGGACACTTCCATAATGAATTACTGCCTTAAAGGTCTTTAGCCAATACCTATGGTATTCGTGCATTTTTTCTTGGACAAAGCATATCTCCCATTTGGTACCTCTCTCCTCCTCGCTTCCTTTTGCTCACTGCTGGGTAAATACATGCAAAGTTCTTTCAGACTTCTATCTTCCTTGCACCTATTCTCATGCATCAACAAGAATTCCTCCAAGAAAGTGCCCTCATGTCAGTTTTCTTCCTCTCCACAAATCCTCCAACGTCAGATACAAGCTTTCCAGGCTGTCTTATCCTCTGTGAGTTCTGCCAAGACAGCCCACACCCAGCCACTTTCCTTACCTTTTTCCAGAAGTCAGGGATTCAACTTCCAAAATTCCTCTGACAAGGGAACTAGCCAATCCTATGCTAATCATAATCCTTACCAGAGGGTGGTCTGAAATCGCTTCAGCTCCTATCATGTGCTTCAAGCATTGTGGTGGTCTCTTTGCCATACATCTTGTCCACTCTCATGCCATTGCCAGCTCTGAAAGAAATGGACCCTTTCCCCTCTTTTATTCCCTGACCATGTTAAAGCTCCACTGTGAAACAGGCCTAGCAGATCACATTCTGAGCAAACTACTGGTCCTTCCTTCCTCTCCTACCTTATTTTGAGTTGCATCCACCATCTTCCTCCTCCATCACAAACCAAAAGGCCCTGCCCTGCTGTTTATTAAAGATAGAGGATTTAAATCCTCTTGCAGCAACAACACTTTTTCTTACTGATCCTGCATGTTTTGTACACATTCCCTTCCACTATTCAAGGTCCTCCCACATCACAGTCCACTACCATGACTCCTCATGGGCAGATATTAACAGCTTTGTCTTTTAAATTGGGTTAAAGTTATTTTATGTAAATATAAGTATCTATAGAAGCCCCTCACCTTTATTCTAACACCATAGGCCTGACTGTCACAATACTTGGGGCTTCAATGTGATGCCCAAAACTCACACTTAGAGCTTTCATTGGCTTTTAGACATGCAAATGTCTACTTCACAGTTAAGTTCAGTTGTGGGGGTGGGATTCCCCACTCAACCTTGAGAAAAGAAAAGAGAGCGAGAAAGGAGATGAGGTGGGAGGAAGGGAGGGAATCACCCTAATAGAAAAGAGATAAAATGGCTAGGGACAGACATTCAAAAAGCCTAAATAGATTCAAACTTTTCAGGTTAGTCTAACCTGCCTAGGCTGAATCAGTTTGTAAATACACAGACATCCCCTCTGGACTGAAGAAATGCAGGCACATGCCTGCAGTATCTCAGGCTAGAAGCAAGGGGGCAACCCTCCCTTCCCTTCCGCAGTTCTGAGCTGAGGGGGGGCATGGCCAGGCCCCAGCAGGATGCTCTGATTAGGGAGGGGTTCTCCCCACCCTCACTGGTCAATGAGGGAGCCAGCAGAGATTTACACAACATTTATCACCTCATCAGAGGAAAAAAAAAAAGGATCCCTCATTAGTTCAAGCTCTTCTTAAACAACTTTTTCCAAGGAAAGAGGGACATTACCAGGTACCTGTTGATTAGCTCCAAAAAGCCCTGAGCTGATACTGTCCTCTCTGCCTTCGTCCTGTCTCCTACAGCACGGATGGTAATCAGCATGTGGTATGCTAGCTAATGCTGAGAGGTGTCTGTGTAAGGCAGAGGGGAGGGGGGATCCCTGCTTGAGCAAGGAGTGGGTGGGGGAAGGTTGAGTAGGAGGAAGCCAGGCAAACCCCGCTGTATGTAAAGTCTCTGCCAGAGCTGGAGCCAGGGAGCAGAGGGGTGGGCCCAGCCCTGCTAGGATAGAGCAGAGAGCAGAGCCGTGCCCAACAAAGCATCTAGGATGCTGGGGAACTCTGATTTAACTTAAACCAGGAAGGGGTCTGGGACAGACATTGCCTACATCGATTTGACCCAAATCAATTTTGGCTGATACTACATTCAACCATGTTTATCTCAAACTGGTTTCAACCGTTTTCAACCTGGTTTATGTGCACTGAACATCTGTTCTGTTACAGGTTTAAACCAGTTTCTGATCACTTAAAGCAGTTTGTGTGTAATGTCTGTCCCTAGCCAATGAGAACAACCCCTCTGCATATTGGGACTAGCCTCCTTCCCAACCCAGCCAGGACCAAGAATCAAACCTGAGCTGCATCAGTAGAAACACCAAATTCTAACCTCTGGTCTGTCATGGGGGAGCCATAACCTACCTTTTGCTTTCTCATAGTAACAGATTCCATTCTCTCTCTCTACAACCCCCTGCTTAGTGATTCTTATTCAAATCAGCATTCACCTGCCTGCTCTCTCCTTGAATCTAAAAGACCTTTCCCTCTCTCTACATTTCTTTGCAACCCCCATAAGTACTTAAACGTATGCCAGGCCCAAGCTTTGTTTGTCCTTGGTTACAGAGACTGGGGGAGAAATCACCAAGAGAAGACACAGGCAAGTCTGCACATGTCTTTTGCATGCAGTCCTATACCCCCAAACCTGCCCAAGCAATGGTTTTCATGTTATTTTATCTGCTCAAAGTAATAGGCAGAGCAGTGCTATTCAGACTAAGACATATTGCTCAGAATACCCATGCTCCCCAGTGCAATATCTTCGTAGCTACAAATTGTCCTTGAAAATTCCTAGTGGCTTCCAGTTCTGAAGATGGCAGGATCTTCTGTTTGTGAGGTAGCATTTCTTCTTCTGAGTACCTTTGGGGAACACCTCTACAAACATAGCCCATAGAAGCAGCATGAATCCAATGCTTAGTGTTTTACCTACAGCAGACAAGGTTCCTTGGGTGAATTTGATATCTTTTATTAGACCAACCCAAATACCTACAGCAGTCATTCCAGTCCATTTCCAAATTACAAGGGTCTTTGATGGTCTGCCAATGGAGAGAAAGAGGTACAGGAAGATGAATTATAGAAATAGAGACAAGTGAAACTGCATGAGTGGTTGAGCTTAAAGATCACAGCAGAGCAAACTCAGCGTATTGGCTTAGTTCACACACATTTGCGAGTCCCTTCTCTTCTGAACAGCACTAATAATAAAGAAAATGGTGAGGAAGTTTGAGGGAAGGCTAATGGACACAGTTTACTCATGAGAAGAGATTTCAATAGACACATCAAGTAACCCACCTGTTATGCAAAAGCCCCAAACAGGCAGGTCTTACTTTGAAGGAAGCCTGCAGGATCTTTCTGTAGGTACTGATTGTCCCTCAGGATGGCCTTTGTTTCTCATTGATCTATGCATGTGGCTTTTCTCCCTCCATCTCTCTTGTTTTTAGCAAAAAGTGGTTTTATTTTAGTTGAGGAGAAGAAACCCCAACTGTGTCACTTCTTGCAAAACAGAAGCCAGAGAAGAGAAGGCAAGCAGGTGAGTGAGGCAACATGTTATCTCTGCTTTAGAGGATGACACAGCAAGCTGTTTTCCTTAGCCCCACAACTTCACACATGCACATAAAATTCACCACCAAGAGAAGTTTCCTTCATGCCAGATCCCTAGTGAATGTGATCATCAGGGCTCCAGGCTTTTTCCCTTGTAACTGGGGGGGGAAGATTTTTCATTTTAACAAAGAAACACATGGATTTTCCATTTTTGCAAAAAGCTCTCTGCAGGCTGGCAGAGTTCCAGCCTGCAAGGGGCTGCAGAGAGCAAAAGAAGGGTGATCAGGCAGGGGGGTGCCCTGTGCATGTGCGCACATACACGTACACGTGGCCACCAGGCAGCCTGGAAAGCAACTCCCGCAGGTAAGTCTGGCAGGGGGAGCGGGGATTGAGACCCCCATAAGGAGGGAGTTGTACAGGGCTGGGCTGGGGCTCCTGCATGGGGCTGGGGGCCCAGGGCCCTGACAGGGAGCAGGATGGAGCCACAAGTGGCTCATTCAAGGGGCAAGGGAGTCAGGCTGGCTCCCTGCCACTGTGTGCACACCCAGGGAGTGGGGGCAGAGGGGGCACATGCCCCCCAGATCTGTGTGCAAGATGGATGAGAGCTGCCAGCTGCAGGATTGGGATCTCTGCCCTGCAGCCTCTGCCGCAGGGCCACTGCAGCCCAGTGGCCAGGACCAGGCGCAGCTGGGCAGAGCAGGTCGGAGAAAGCTTCTTGCCACTCCAAGCTCCAGTCACCCTGGTGAGGCGCCTCCTGCCTGCCTGGCAGCAGCAGGAGTGGTGGCACAGAGTTGTGCCCCTCACTGCTGCTGGACAGGCAGGGGGTGCCTTGCCATGTCAGTGTGGAGCTCCCAGAGGTGGCAATGAGTTTTCCCGCCCAGTCCTGCTCTGCCCTGCTGCACTGGGTTTTACTTGCCAGGGTGCAGAGGTCCCAGAGGAAAGGCAGCAGGGTAGGGAGCCCAAGCCCACAATGGGCAGGCCACACCCACCCCCCAACAAGCTCTACTCTAGGTACTTAGAATTTATTTTATTATAGTGATTGAGGTACTGGTAGGCTTCTAAATTGCTCTAGAATTGTAAATATATCAATAAAACGTGTTCAACTTCAATCTCTCTCTCTCTGTTTCATTTTAAAATCAGATTGGGGGGGTTTAAAAATCAGATTTTGGGGTTTTAAAAATCAGAGAATTTGCCATTTTTTTTTTTAATCAGAGAATCTGTGTTTTTTAAACAAAGAAAACTAGGATCCCTGAATTGAACATCAATATAATGCCACAGCAATATGCTGCTGATCCTTCTTCTTTTACCTCCTTGGGAATTTATCTTCCCAATCTGGACACGCTGATAATAGCCACCAAGCATAAGAGGGATGCAGAATGGCCAATGACTATAGCTGCAGTCTGTCACTCAGGAGACTTCAATTTATTCTGTGCCATCAGCCTGCTGGGGAACCTTGGCAACCTACTTCCCCTGTCTGTGACTCACTCTCCACATCTGTAAAATGGGGTGAGTAAAAAAACTGACAGGCTTTGTAGAACAGCCAGTTTTATGTGCTTTACTTGAGTTAGACATTCTTACTGCAATGCCCCCTCGCTCTTCTTTACAAGAAGACTCTAATTAAAGACAGGAATGTGCATATTCAGGGTAACATTTTTATGCCATACCATGTGTTCTCATCCAGTTCAATTACACACATAAAAAGGGACAAACTGAGCAACAGAAAAATACATTTAAATACATTGAAGGCCCATAGAAAATTGTATTTTAAGCCTGACAGTTATCCAAATAAATAATGTCTCCCATCAGTGACAGATGGAGAAACAGCAGAATGAAAATATATGCTATATAAATACATCAGTCCACAGAACACACAGTAAACACTTGCAAATGTCACCAAACGTATTCCATTTCCTGAGATGCAGCTAAGAGATCTCAATCTCAGACTAGTGTGAAAATCCAAAGCTGGTGTGAAGTTCTTTAATTAAAACTTATCAGATGTTTCCAGCACTTCTGAGCTATACAAATGCATTTCATTCAATGCAATGTAACAGCAATACAAACAATTACACGCAATAAAAATCACACCAAAAAGACCACATTCTGATCCTATTGATGAGCTTGGCAAATCTCCCATTGATTTTAGTGCAAATAGGATTTGGCTCCAACTTGTTACCATGGGTGATGAATGGTCATACAACAAGGGTTAATATAGGAGCACATAATGCTTCAACCTCTGGAAAGTAAAGCAACATCACGCCGTTATTTCTTCTTTAGCGAGGATGTACTGGATGATAGTTGGCTTGGGTATAGTTGGCTATTCAGAAGCCACAGTGGTGGTTGATGTTCCTGCTTAAACCACAACTTCTTCCCATACACATGCAGTCTTCCCATATTAGAGTGTCTCGGAGGTCTGTGACAGAAGAGAGACCAGCAGGCTAGATACAGAAGGTCCTATCTAACACACTTCTAGCCTTTGTTCAGCACTTGGAAGAGACTGACAATTAAGGATACTGCCAGGTACCCAGGAGTTACAGACTTGTCTCACATATAAGCCACACCTTTTCCCCCAAAACCAGCTGGGGAAAATTGGGATGTGCATTATATGTGAGAAAGGGCTCTCCACAGGCTCAAAAATGTGGGGGTGGGGTGTGCAGAGTAGTGGCAGTATTAATTGCCATGGCTCCGAGAGTCAATGCCACCGCTCCCTTCCTCCTCACCCCACCACCAAATTTCCAGACCCATGGGGAGCTCCTTCTCCAACCACACACGGGATCAGGATGGTGCACCGGGTTGGTCTGCAGCCAGATCAACACAAAGACCAAGAATACAGCCCTGGACCCAGAACATGGCTCCAGAGCCAGTACACATCCCCAGGCTTAGCATGTGGCTGCAGAGCCAGTGCACTATATGGCCCCAGAGCCTGTGCATAGGGTGGACCCATCATGAAGCCCCAATGTTGGCATGCTGAAGCAGGCCCTGCCACACTGCAGCTCCAGTGCCAGCATGCCAGATTAAGCCCCACCATGCAGTCCCATAGTCAACATGGTGGACTGGGCCCCAGCACAAAGCCCCCGAGCCCTGTCATGCAGCCTTCAGCCCCCAACTCCCAGCCCCAGCATATAGCCCTCAGCCCCAGACTTCTGGTACATTCTAGTACTCCTTGGTAAAATTTTTCTTTCTCAGGGCCTTCCAAAAATAAAGAGCATGTTATATTTGGGTGTGTTGTGTGTGAGAAATACAGGGTACCTGGGAAGTAAGAGAGAGGATTAACCAGAGGAAAGATGCAGTGGGCTAAATAAAAGCCACTATGCTCATGCTGCTTACTAAGGAGGCAGGTTCACATAAGAAAGAGCACAGAGCATCTGCAAGAAGCACAAGCTCATGGAATGGTGCCAGGCTAACTCATGAAAATCCATAGCTCAGTCTGGCATGGTTACAAGAAACATGATTCCAGCTTTATGTTAATCCATCCTGTGACCCTTGATGTGTATATCATGTGAAAATTACAGAGAAGCCAAAGGAGAAAGGTAGACCCCCCCTTCCCCCACCCAACATTTCTAAGCCCCACTTGCAGGCAGTGCTGGGAATATACAATCCATTTAGCAGCAGATACAACATTTTGTATATGGAGACCAGCCAGTTTGGGGCTCTTCTACAATCTGCAACTAGAACAAAATATATTATCTGCCAGAACATCTAGAACAAGTTAAGACTGGGCAGGTAAATGCACCCCAAGAATGGCCTCTGCAGACATTGCCCACAGGATCAAGATGAAAGGAATAAATCACTGGCACTCTAATTTGCAGCGCGTCTCTATTAAACCTTGGAGATCATCCATGAAGCAGGCTTAGTTTGAGACACACATACCCTTGCCTATTTCTTATTATTAAGATTTTATTACATGGGGTGCACAGAGCAGCCTGTACAGATATCATGATAGGTGAAATGAAAACTCTGTGATCCAAAGGGTATCCAAGAAGTAAAATAATGGTTACCATTTCCTAAGCTTGCCCACAAATGTTGTGACTGACTGCAGCCAGTTCTTTTAATCTGCTGCTGCTGCATATCCAAAAGACAGTTATAATTTTGTTGTCAATTATATTTTTTTTCTTTACTGTTAATTATGTATTTAAGCTGATGTTATTTTGCTGGGCTCAGCTGCTGAATTGGCATCAGTTACATGTTTTTAATGGTAAGGATCCTGAGTACTTGGAATGTCAGCCTTGTGGATCTTAAGTCACTCTCAGAAAACCTGTACCAGAATACATCCATTGGTAGGTTAAAACTTTCTACAGGGATTATGGTTACAGTAAATTCACCCCTTAAACAAAGCCTGGTTAATCAGGCAGTCCAAGCAGCAATGAGTGAGCTCTGACAGCACATCAGAATTAACACAGATCAAACACACCAATTTCAAAACACCACCCCCTCATTTTTACACAACTTTATCCTTACTCTTTATGCTGTGGGGAGCATGATACTAAGCCGAAGTATCACTGTGCCAACAGCTTAAAACAACTCTATCCAAGTTCTGCAGTAACTACATTTCATAACTGTATCTTAAAATAAAACATTATTTACCAGAACATCTAGATCAATTCCATGTTTGCCAACAGCATACCTGTCTTATATCTCAATCAAAACATTATTTTCCATATAACTTCTCTATTCAAATCCTTAAAATATCCTACGTTACTTGTCCCTTATATAGAGATTGCTTAGTTAATAATATTTGCACTTTTATGCCCTACTTACATTCCAAGCCTAGCCAAACTTTGTATTGAACCAAAATGACTCTGAGCAGTGGGAAATGCCACAGCAGAAGGCCCACTAGCCATCCCCTCCTCAGCTGTGACCATAACCACATTGGGGTAGTAAGACCCTTTCCCCCCACCCTCTACTGCCTGGATGAACAACAGTTGTTGTATCCAAGAGGACTGTCTGCTCTTGCAGAGAAGCACTAGGTCATGCCCTGCTAGACAAATCAGGATGTGACATTGTCAATTTAAGTCTGGTTTCCTTAACACCCTCTAACTGCAACATGCCCAGCTGCCTTCCCCAAGCACAGATATCTGAAAGTGATTGACATTTTGCTTTCAAACTCACTTGCCGTAGTAGGAATAAGTAAACTTTTATAAAGCCACTTTCTGTCTTTGCTGGCAAAAAAGCAGCACAGGAGAGCAGTGAGCCATGCTTTATTATTAACACTTACAGGGCACCTACCTATTCAAACAACAGCCTCTGCTCCAGAGAATGGGAGTAACAGCATGTAGTATTACAGAGGAATGTATGCTGAAAAACTCTGTCCTTTTCAACCACAAGCAGATTGGTAGGGTGGGCATCATATGCTAAATCACTGGAATTCAGGACATGACCAGACAAGAGGCAAGCAAACAGATTAGACTGCCCTGGTTGCTACATGCTGCAGGGGTTAAGTCTATTAGACTGAACAGGCAGAGGGTCTTCAACTATTCTTAAGGCCAGGGTGTGACTCTTTACACACAACTGCCTTTATCCGTCAGACGATTCAAGAGAAGAGACACAGACATGGCAAACAGACCTTTACTATCTATGAGGAGCAGCTCCCCAGCTTAGACTGTTAATGTCAAGCCTGAGAACCATTCAGATACTGGCTGCTTAGCCCTAATTAACTATAGAGGCCCACAGCCTTCTCCAGTTAGTGTTTCCACCTCAAAAAGCCTGCTCAGGAAGCACACATTCCCCTCACCCTTCTGTCACAGCCATGGGCAGAACCCACATGGGTGCAGGTGCCGAGTGAAATGGCTCCCTTCTCTCCTGATGCATGTGGTGGAAAATAGAGACAAGGCATGCCTACCTGGAACTGAAGGAACTGTTCAATATTTATGCTGGTCCTCATTCCTTCTCAGGTCCAGTTTGCTCTCACGTTGTTCACATCTAGCTCAGACATCTCCAACAGGGAGAGGAAGTACTGCAGCCTGCTACAAGGTTCTCTCCTCCTTGGGGCACTTGCATGTAGGTGGGAAAAGTGCTAGCAATCCTGACAGCCCAGCCTGAATGCAATTGTGGTTGCCAAGCCACATCAGGTGGGTAAAAGAAAGCGATGTAACCTAACATCACCAGGATCTTCTCCTTACCCCCAGAATGACTTGCCATCCCTGCAATGAAACAAGTGCATTTCAGATCAGCCTCCTCAGCCATTTACAGACTCACTGATAAATTGCTGTCTACTGGAAGACTCATCTTCATATTGAGGGACTGCCAACAATGATGACAATGAGAAGTCACAAGAATGAATTGCTGAAAGCACAAGCAGTGAAAATATTGTGTTTCTAGGCACTTCCACTGGTTGATGCATGAGGTTCATGGTGCTGCAGACAACACTGGCTCTTCTGTGATGGACTCTGTCTTTCAAGCCCTAACACCTGAGACCACCAAGTCAATATGGCAACCCTGCTGAGTTTACCCTATTTGATGACAGCACCTGCCTCAAGCTCACACAATAGCAAAGAAGCATGTCTTTCCACTGCGAGTCCTGTTCCAGGGTGTGGAAATGGCTCCATGCCTAAGTGGCCTGACCAGGCTCCACAGACATTTTCATATTCTAACAGGAAGTCTAGCATGTTAGGCAGAGAAACATTTGACATATCTTTCCAAGAAGGGTATTCAACTGCCATTTATTATAGTTTGATCCTGTCAATCTTGTCAGATCAGTGAGGAGATAATGGTGCAGGTTCTTCTGCACTATAGACTCTGAGAGAAAGTCAGCCTCCTTTTCAAAACATATTTATTTCAAGATAGGGCTGGTTTGTTCTTTGGAAGCATGGTGGGAGGGGTCTAAAACAGACCCATAATATAGCTAGGGGTGACCTACTGGTCATTACCTCAAGTGAGTGAGGATGGAAAAGGCACTGGAAGTGGGGGTGGGGGGAGAGAAAATTAAGAGGTTTCGTTGGGCGCGTCCACACATGCAGGCACATGCACCTGCAGCAGCTCAAATAGTAGTGGCACAAATTTGTGCCAGAGATTTTTCCCTCAGCGCACATGCCTGCCCATGCACTTCGGTGTGGAGCAAGTTCATAGATTCATAGATGTTAGGGTCAAAAGGAACCTCAATAGATCATCGAGCCTGACCCCCTGCATGGCAGGAAAGAGCGCTGGGTCCAGATCAGCCCACATAGGTGCATA
>NW_005842114.1:1687547-1687789 GCF_000455745.1 Alligator sinensis | reverse complement strand
ATGCATATCCAACCTCCTCTTGAAGACCCCCAGGGTAGGGGAGAGCACCACCTCCCTTGGGAGCCCATTGCAGACCTTGGCCACTCGAACTGTGAAGAAGTTCTTCCTAATGTCTAGTCTAAATCTGCTCTCTACTAGCTTATGGCCATTATTTCTTGTAACCCCCAGGGGCGCCTTGGTGAGTAAAGCCTCACCAATTCCCTTCTGTGCCCCCATGATGAACTTATAGGCAGCCACAAGGT
>NW_005842114.1:1679074-1685333 GCF_000455745.1 Alligator sinensis | reverse complement strand
TTCCAGTCCTCTGGGACTTGGCCCATGCACCACGAGCGTTCAAATATTCCCACCAGTGGCTGTGCAATGACGTCAGCCAGTGCCTTCAATACCCTCGGATGGAGCTCATCCAGGCCTGCCGACTTAAAGGCATCCAGTTCCTCCAAGTGACTCTGCACCATCTCAGGGTCTACACTTGGTAGTCTGGTGCCTTGCTGCTGCCTCTCTACAACCCCAGTGAGAGACTTGTCTTGCCCCTCACTTAGGAACACTGAGGCAAAGAACCCATTGAGGAGTTCAGCCTTGTCCCCCCTGTCCATCACCAATTGCTTATGCCCATCTAGTAGGGGTCCTATTCCACCCTGGGCCTTCCTTTTACTCCCTATATATCTAAAAAACAATTTTTTGTTATCCTTTACTTGGGATGCCATCCTCAGCTCCATGGTAACTTTGGCCTGTCTAACTGCCTCCCTACAAGCACGAGCAGAGGAGGTATACTCCTCTTTAGTAATCTCTCCCCTGTTTCCACTTTTTATATGCCCCCCTTTTTGCCCGTAGGCTGATCTGGGTTTCTCTGGTCAGCCAAGGAAGCCTCTTGGCCCCTTTCCCCCTTTTTCCCCGCGTCGGGATCGTCTCCCTCTGTGCCCTCTGTACTACCATGGGGTAGTAATTGGTGGGCTGAATCACGGCCTGGATCATTCCCGTCACGTCCCAAATCTTTGCTCCGGGCAGGCAGTAGACCTCTCGTGTTGAGGGGTCCTGGCAACAAATGGGTCCTTCCGTACCTCTCAGGATGGAGTCACCTATGATGATCGCTCGACGCCTGCTCCTCTGGGTCTGCTTGGTTCCCTTGACCTGTTCAGAGCATGGAGAATGTGGTGTTGCTTCCTGCCCAGAGGTTTCCTCCTCTCCTTCCATCTCCTGCAGGGTCGCCAGGGCCTCATACCTGTTCTCCAGTCGGACTGGAGGAACTGGTACTGGTATGCTGCGAGCAGCCCTGGTCCTGAATGTGACCATCTGCCACGGAGGGCACTTCCCAGGGTGCTTCTTCCTTGGGTGCCTGGTCCTGCAGGGAAAGGAAATAACTGTCAATTTCATCCTCCGCCTCCTGGATACCCTCAGCCTGCTAACCTCCTCCCGGAGCTCCCTCACCTGTGCCTCCAGGGCCCTAAGACAGGCACCTGCAGGACAGGTGTGGGGGCCCTCAATCTCTGCCCCCCCCGGCCCTGCTGGGGATCCCCTGCAGGCCAGGAGACAGGGGGACACCAGCCTTCCCATGGGCTCAGTCTGGGTGGAGGCCTCAGACCAGCCCCGGGTAAGCATGGCCCCCTGGGCAGAGGCCCTAGCAGCATTCCGCGTCAACGCCATTGTATAAGCTGCTGTTTGTTGGATCTGTGTGGTGTCTACACCCTACCCTTGCAGGAGTCTCCTTCCTGGCCCTTCCTGCCCGCCCACCGGTGCGAACGCCTATGCAAACGCCGGCTCGCTCTTACAGAGTGCACCTGTTTGCGCGCTCTGTTCGTGCTGTGGCTCCCTACGGGCTCAGCTATAAGGGACCCGGGGGGCTTCCCCTCCGGATCTGGCTCAGCTGGGCCGGGTCCCTCCGCCCCACTTACCTTCGGGGGATCAGCTGTTACTGCCCCCGCTGCTGATTCCTCTGCTGCTGCTGCTTCTGCCTCCGCCTCGGGTCAGTAAGTTAGTAAGGGGGCACATGTGTGTGCGGGACACATGTGTGCCTGGATCCTCTCCTCCCTGCTGCTGGTTCCCAAGTTGTGCCACTTGTGCACAAACTGACCCTGCCCAGCTTCTCCTGCATCTTCAGCCAGGGGAAGCTAGAGGCTGGGGCCACCAGTATAAAAACCTGCCCTGGTGAGCAGCTCAGGGCTACTTGCCTTCAGGAGCTTCGTAGACCTGGCCAGCTGGTATCTGGGGACACTACCCCTTGTGCCAGCTGGACTGCTGAAGCAGCCCTAACCTGAAGTGGCTCCTGCATTCTCTACCACCTGCAGCAGTCTGGCAGTGGGGGCAGCTGCCTATCTGTGACCTGCTGCCACCTGCAACAGCATCTGCCCCTTTGGACCTGAGGCCCTAAGGCTGTGCCCCTGCCAAACCCAGATGGGGTGCCCCCTCCCCCTCCGCCATCTGGGCAGCTATTGCCCAGAACATGTGCTCCTTGCAGTGGCCTGCTTTGAACTGACAAAGCATGTCCTCTTGACCCCAGATGGCCAGAAGGTCAGCCACCTCATCCCCTCCAATTGGGCCCCAGTGCCGCCCCTGAACAGGCTCCTTTGCCTGGGTCTCACTACTTGTCTCACCAGCAAGAGATCCTGGTGTCCCCTGTTAAAAAAATTGCAAAATCTTTGATAAAAAACCCAAATTCTCTCATTAAAATAGCAAAAGAACACTATTTGGGGTATTAAAATGAAATGCCACTATATATAGAGAGAGACCAGTTGGGCCATGTTTTATTTACAAGTTTAAAGCAATTTCAAAACCTATCAGTGCCTCTATCATCAAAATAAAATGGATTCTAAATATCTATACTTTGGCATTTACTTTTGTTTTCTTTGTCATAGAAAAATCAGAGCTGTTCCTACCCCCTTCGCTCACCAGGATATGTGGCACTGAGCAGCTCTGATATGCTAGTGCCCTGCCCCTGCCCTTGCCCCTCACTCTCAACCCACAGACCCCCTCCTCCCCCCGCCCCCTCACTCCTGATCCACAGCCCTACCTGCCCCCACTAGCTCCCTCCCACCTGCAGCTCTGTCCCAGCACCAGGACATGAGTCCAGCTGCAGCTGTCCCACCTGCTGCTTTGTGGCTCTGACCAGTGCCAGCCCTTGCTGTTCTCCTCCCTGCCCCACACTGTTCCTGCAAAGCCCTTGACTGGGGATCAGGGACTGAACTGGGCTCTTTCCTCTCAGGCCAGCCTCCCCCTGCACAGGATGCTCTAAGGCAGGAGTGTCCAACCTTTTTGAATGTGGGGCTGGATCATGACTTTTTAATCACCCAGTGGGCTGGCGAGCCATATCAAAGACCTCACAGGAAGCGGTGAAATTCAGCAGGTGAAATTCTATGGCCTGTGTTACACTGGACGTCAGACTGGATGAGACAGAATCTTACACGGGTGCCACAGAACTTCCTGTCGCTTCCACCTTTAATGGGGTCCTTTCGAGTTATAAGAACAAAGCTTCTTATGAATGCACAGGATAGATGCACAAAACTTCTAATGGATGCACAAGAGGAGCCAGGCGAGGGCCGTGATGCTGCAGCCCACACATGCCGGGCTCTACAGGTGAAGCAGCCATGGGGCAGGGACCCAGGCCACCCAAGCCCCCCACCCCAGGCCCTGCCATACCTTGCAAGCAAGCCTGGCAGGTCCCAGCCCAGAGCCAGCAAAAAAAAGGGGGCTTCCTCTGCCGGGGAGGGAGGAGGAGGAGGCGGCGGAGGAAGTGGAGGCGGCACAGTGAGCCCAGGCCTCAATGGCTAAGTACAAAACAGTCAAAAAGCCCAAGGCTGAATCAATTTAGTTAGTCTAAGCAGGTTAGTCTAAGCTGCACAAATTGAACCAATAAGTGAACAGACATTCACTTTTGATTCCAGAAATGCAGCCACATGCCTGCAGTGGCCCAGGCCAGAAGCCAGGGGGGCATTACAGCATGCCTCCCTGCTTGGCTGGAGCAGACAGCTTGGTCCAAAGCTAGCCTGCCCACCCAGCAAGGTTGGGGTAGGGGTTTGTAGGGCAGATACAAAGCATCCTGGGATGCTGGGGAGCTATGTGTTAACTTGAACCTAGAGGGGATCTAAAAGTCCAATAAACCAATTTAACCTAAAATCAGTTAAGTCTGACACTACATCCATCCAGCTTTATCGTAAACCAGTTTCAGCCATTTTGAAAGCAGTTTATGCGCACTGAACTTCTGTTGTGTTACAGAATCGAACTGGTTTCTGATCACTTAAACAGATTTATATGTAATTTCTGTCCCTAGCCCTTATGTGGGGCAAATCAGGAGTAACTTCTGAAACTGATAGAGTTACACTAGTGAAAGTACAATCAGAATTGGATTCAAGACCTCACTCTAAAGAAAGCATCTGGCTTTCAAATTCAGCATCAGAAATAAACTTAAAAAAAATGTTTAGGTCTATTCTTCCCATCATTACCAGAAAGACAGCCACTCCATTTATGACATGCTTGATGAGATAATGGCCACCTGGAAATAAATGAAAATTTCAGGAAGATACCATATGAACTTTCACTGTGGATCCATCCAGAGGGAAAAGACGTTAGGAGCAAACAAGCTATTTTTTTTAAAGATACAGCTTAATGTTTCATACTCCATATGACTTGCAAAAGACTATACTTATCAAAATACTAATAAAACAAAGAAAAAGCAATAGCTAAAGTGATGGTTTCTCCACATCATTAAAATAAACATTTTCCTCTGGGGAAAACTAGTCTCTGCTTTAGCACCCATACACTTCTGTATGTGAACAGTGTACCCATACACTTCTGTATGTGTACAGCTTTGTACAGTGACCATGAAAGGACTATTCCTGAACAAGAATTCACTCTCCTTTGGGAGTTTGCTTCCAGTGAACTCCAGCAACAAGAGAACAAACCTTTTTCTAATCATCCACATTAGTCTTCTGCTCCCTGGATAAACACACTGGGGCTTTGGTAGGCTTACTATCTGCACACAATCATGAGGAATGTGTTACACAGCACAGTGGCCATGTTAAGACTGACAAGGCTTTATGCGTGGCAGGTATCTAAAGACCAAGGGCTAAATACCACTCTGACATTCTTCAGATAAAACCCTCCCTGGCTCTTAAGCTGTTGAGGTCAACTAAATCAGGCCCTCTGCAGTGTCCCTAAAAGCATTAGAGAGTGTCAGATTGCTAAACTGAAAGCAACCCCAAGGATTCCAGTACCACCTCGAGAGACAGCCCAGCCTTTACCAGATCGCTCCAGAATCTCCCACAAGGTGATCTGAGATTTAACTTCAGGGCTCTTTTTAAAGACGCAAACGTATATAGAACTGCAAAGCTCCCCTCTCTAAAAGGAACACACACATCCTTGGCATACACTTGAAGATGCATTAAATTCTGTCATTGCCCTATCCTGTGCCCCACCACCCACAACACACACACAGGTCCACAGCTTTCCCTCCTTACTCAAACTGAGTAGTACCTCACCACAAGAGCAGATGCTCCAAGTTCACTGGATTTTTCGGAGGAAAGAAAGGCCAAATTTTTAAAGGTATGAGCTCTTACCTGTGCCCAGTAGCTCCTAATTCTACAAGTAGATCCATTATGATTAGAAAAGGTCTTTGCTGTTGACGATATACAGGCCTGGAGCACATATGGCATAACAATATACGCTTATTGAACATTTACAGCCAGAAATGCCAGAACACTCTTACTACAGAAACACTAGTGAGGAGATTTTATGTTTAAAAATACATGGGCAGATATTTAAAATGTCCCCAAAATGTCTTATGCACTACAGTATTGTTCTTTTGCAGGCGACTTTACAGTACCAAAAATATATTTGTCACAAAGCAGATGGTGTTCACACCTGTAAAATGTTGTAGGACTTAAATTTGCTGGACCAGATATTCAGCCAGAGGAGACTGGCCCAATCCCATTGGCAGGAATAACAAATTGGTCATCAGCTTTCTGTGCTCACTGGCATCTGCACATATAGAAGCAAACAAAGCAATGCTGATGAACACCTGCTGAGGATTTGGCATTTTCCAAATCCATTTTTCCTCAAGGACCTAAGGGTCCAGTGGACATTTGGCTCAGTTTTTCCCCATGCACTGTTCTCCACACTATTTCTAGCAATGTGCAAAGAAAAGTTATCCAGCCAATGTCAGAACAGTGTCATCAGGGCATCCTGGTAGTTGGAGTAGACCATAAACCTTATGCTTCAGTATTTGACCATAAAAATCCCATCTGGTCCTGTCTCTTACCTCCTCATGTTCCACATGCCAACCAAACAGGCATTTATGCTGTAGGCCCAGCAAGCAAAAGCCTAGGCTATGCTAAGGAATAGCAATGACTCTGACATCAATGACCAACAGCTACCTGAAAGCTGAGACAGAAATAAGCACAAGGAGCAAGTAAGTGCTAAATAACACAACTGGTGCAAACCCTTAAGTGTCATGATATACACAGGCTGCTGGCTCCACAGGGCAGGGAAACGGCCAGTCCTGAACAGCAAATGCCAAACTGTGCCTATAACCTCACTCCATGGTGCTGACCCCAAAAGCTACAGC
>NW_005842114.1:1674064-1678946 GCF_000455745.1 Alligator sinensis | reverse complement strand
TTCCCTGAAAAGCAAAATATACAAGACCAGTTAAATCTCAAAGGACAATTAAAATAGCCTCCAACTTCGACTCTTAGAGCAAGACTAAAAGTATCTTGAGCTCCATGCATGCATCCTGCAATGGCAGCCGCCGCCTGACACAAGTATCACAGTACAGGCTACCATTGGCCGAGAAACCCTCTTGAAACCCTCCTTTGTGCAGGTGCAGCTCTGGCTTACAACAGGCCTTCCTCAAATGTCCCCACAGTAACCACTCCACTGGTAAGTACAGTGTTGGCTTTTGGTTTTTGTTTGTTTGTTTGTTTTGGGGGGGCTGGTTCAAATTAAAATGAAACAGACATTTTGAAATTTTTAAAGCACAAAAGAGCCTAAGGATTCATTTTGGACCCACCAAAAACATTTCATTTGAAGCAAAACAAAAGGTTATGTTAGTTTGTTTTAATCCTGTCAAGGATTTTACCAAGATCAACTTCTCTCCCTTGTGGCCAGATTTGGTATAACAGTTTTGCCACCCATGGGTCCCACAGTAGTTATGGGGCTCATTCCTCTCAATGCAACTGATGAAGATCAGACTAACAGCCAGAAAGCCATACTCCAACCCTCAGACCTCTCCATGAATGATGTGTGCCCCGGGCGGCTGGGGGGGGCACAGCAGCAGTGGCAGCATGGCAACAGTAAGCGAGAGCTCTCACACTGTCAGTGGCAGGGGGGGCTCCGGCCGGGGGGCAGCGACCACCCACAGATGCCACTGGCAGCGTTAGCAGCAGCCAGCAGCGATCGCCCACAATTTCCTCCACACACATTCCCGTGGCTCCTTCAGTAGCTTGATCCAGTTGTGTCTTGCTAAGTTCACTTTCTGTGGCCAAATTGTATATTGCCACAGGCTAAATACAGGAGCGCAGGTATCAAATTTAGGTGCAATTAGCCTAAGTTACTGTGCAGTAAAGGCACATACATGTAAACGCACACCTGTACTGCATAGTAACATAAGCTAAGGTACATTAACACATCTCATGTAGACGCGTCTTTTGGGAATCAAGACAGTGACTCCATGATGTGCAGCCATATATGGGACCGAGGTTCACTGCAGGGTATCCAGTAGTGAACAGTGCCATCTTGCACAACCATTTCAACTTGAGTTTTGAGGTTTGGACAGAACAGCGTTTTGTTTCAAATTTCTTTTCAAGTCGAAACAGTTGTTCCGTTTCAGTTTGTCAAAAAAGGGAGGCTGTTTTGACATTTCTCCCATTTGCTATAATGGGGAAGCTCGAAATAGTCTCTCTCATCTGGCAGGCAGATTAAAGTCCAACCCAAGGAGGGCTGCCGGGGCTGTGCCAGTCCTCCTGGGGCCAAGGGCCCCTGATCTGCCTGCCAGATGAGGGGAGGAAGCCAGTGCTGCCACCTGGGACTGGGGAAGGGAACTGAGCCCAACTGCTCAGTTCCCCTCCCCAGTGCTAAAATCAATCAATCAATCAATCAGGCTGGGGATGGGAAGTCAGCCCAGCTGGGCTGAGTTCCCATCCCCAGTGCTACGATCAGGCTGGCAAAAGGAAGTCAGCCCAACTGGGCTGAGTTCTGAACCCCAGCCCAATGATCGTTTCCCCAGCCCAATCGTCGGGATGGGGTTGGGAACTCAACCCAGCTGGGTTGAGTTCGTTTTCCCACCATGATCATAGGGCTGGGGAGGGAAACTGAGCAATCTGGCCTTATTACAGCGCTGGGGAGGAGAACTGAGCCAGGGCTCAGTTCCCTTCCCCTGCACTGTGATCAGCTTCCACACCCCAGTCATGGGAGGCGGGGAAAGCCAGGGCTGTGCTCCCCGCCTGGCTAAGCCTGGAGCTGCTGAGAGCACAGCCCTGGTTCTCCCCTGTCTCCCACCACCTGGCTGCTTTGAAACTCAAAACACTTCAAAACATTTTGATTAGCCTTGTTTTGTTTCGAGGCTGTTTTGAAGCCCTTTGTTTTGTTTAAATGTCATTGTTTCAAGCTTGAAATGAGTCAAAACAGTGTTGAAATGAAATGGATGGTGAAATTTTGCACAGCCCTAGTATCCAGACTGGTCTCTGTCACTGGCACTTTCTAGGTCAGGTCTTGGATGTGCCAGTTTAGATGCGGAGTCTCTTCTTGCTTGCTGCATCTCATAGCACAGAAACCAGGCTGCAACATCCCAGGGTGGGAGTGCTGGTTCCACTTTCATCCATAAATCTTTGCTGCTGAAAGATATTGTGACAGGAGGTCATCTCAAGGCTGGTCACAACATCACCCCGCCCACCTGACTTTCCTGCCATGCCTTTGTTGTAACAAAATGCTGTTTCTAGGCAAGAGGCTGCTCTTTTAATGTCCCAATGCGCAGGGCATACTATGTGACTCCGACCTCACCTTTACCATGTCCCATGCCTTGCAGGTGTTATACTGCTATTGTCATTTCTGTGCACCCCTCTGGCACCAAGCTCTCCAGCCCCCATGTCTCTGCACCCCTCCAGTGCTCAGCTCTCCGACTCCTGTGTGTCTGCACTTCTTGTGCCCGTCTCTGCACCTCTCTCTGACACCTGTTTCTCTGCACCTCTCTTGGGCCCTCCAGCCCCTGTGTCTCTGCGCCCCCTGGCACTGGGCTGTGCCCCTTTCTCCAGGTACTAATGCAGTCTCCACCTCCCCTACAGCCTCTTTCCAAACCACCAGGTCAAACAGCACCACAAACATAGGCACCTAGGTTACAACATAATTCTCACAATGAAGGCAGCACTCAGCCCCTTTAAAAAGGCTAAACTTCCACCACTAGAACAGCATATATCTTAGTCCTGGGTACCTTGGGGCTCCTGGAGCCTTACTGTTCTTGTAGGTATCACAAGGTCTCAGGCATCTCTCTTGTGCAGAAGCTGCTTTCTTTGACAGTTGCCAGAGAGACTGACCCTGCTAGCTCCAGCCCTGAGCTTATATATCCCCAGGGCCCTGCCTCCTTCTGGTCATGTGACCACCTGCACTGTGCTGGCCAATTACCCCATTAGGCTGTTACTAAGGCAACCAGCAGCTGTGGAGCTCTGCCTCACCTGCAGGGCCCCCTGGCAAGACTGCTTTTGCCCTTAAAGGAGCAGGCACATCTTAGTGCCCTGCTACAGATATCCAATAAAAACATACCAGATTATTGCAAAGTCTGTGTGCGACACCAAAGAGCATATAGCACATGTTCAGTGGGTGGGGATTCTTGATAGCAGCTATACAACACTTCCTCACCCAAGCCCATATTCTACAAGCATTTTCATCCAGGCTTCCTTTAGTTTAAAAAAAAAAAAAAAAGTGCTTTCAGGATTAAATTTGTCTAGAGCAGCTCACAGTGCTTTACTATATTTGCACAAGGTCAATACAATATGGAATACATGGCAATGTAAGGGCAGTGCTGGCAAGGATGCAATCACTGTTACCAGATTTGCCCATCACTTTGCGGTGCACTCATTTATTAGAGTTATGTTTCTGGGGTCTCTGTAATTCTATCAATGTACTGCTTGTGTCACTTGAGCTCTCTGTCTCCCTTCTACCAGTCCCCAACCCTCAATGGGGCTACCCTGCAGAGCTTAGTTTCAACAGGGCTGGGTTCCTCCAGTGACAGAATCAGTCAAAAACACACACACACAGAGGTTAACCGAGCATGTCTCAGCAGGTAGGGTCAATCAGCACTTCCAAGCTGACACCCTCATATGCCTTGGACTCAGCACCCCCCAATCTCTTGTCACAATTGTCCTGGTAGTACCCCCCTTGATGAGCAGACCCCCTAGGATATTTGGGTGTTACAGGGATCTTTGGCTTAGGTAAGAAAAGCGTTGCTGCAGAGCAAATAGGGAAGCCAAGGAAAAGAAAGAGTAAATGAGGTTTGGAGAGAGAGTATGGCAACCAGCTTGACCATCAAATTTATTTTATTGCCAGGTATATGAAACTTATGATGATACTACTAATAATAGCCGTACAAGGAGAGAAACAAACAAAACAGTTACAATATTCCGTGGTTTTAAATTGGGTATTTGGAGAAATCTAGCTCAAGTTTGATCAACAAAAGTCAGGTTTCGAAAGCTGTGCCTGGAGTAAGAGAGAAGGGGAGAGAGAGATTAAATCAAGTCTAAGGTTTAGAAAGTAGACTTAAAGAAAGAGGGAGAGGAAGAGAGAGAGAGTTGGGGTCTCACCACTCAGTGAAGCTTGAACCAGTTGAGGTTCCAAGGTGTTTGTTGGAGCTTGCAGACAAGCTGTTCCCTTTCAGGAGCTGCTCATTCCTGGATATGGGTGATGTTCCTCTGAGAGAGCTCACAATGCAGTCAAGCAGATTCAATATTTTGGGTACCAATAAAGGGATTCATCACTAGAATTGGTCTGATAAATGCTGAGCTAGGTGTGTGCAGGCCTGGGTTGAACTCTCACCCCATCCTCATCAATAAATTAAGCGACAGTGGCATTCATGCCTACACAGTTGGATGGGTAAAAAATTGGCTGATGGGGCGCACCCAGAGAGTAGTGGTGGACGGGTTGTACTCAACCTGGCGAGATGTGAGCAGTGGGGTACCCCAGGGCTCGGTCCTCGGGTCTGCACTGTTTAACATCTTCATCAGCGACTTGGACGAGGGGGTGGAAAGCACGCTGTCGAAGTTTGCTGATGACACAGATATGTGGGGCAAGGTGGACACACTTGAAGGGAGAGAGAGGCTGCAAACAGATTTAGAGAGACTACAAAAGTGGGCAGATGAGGACAGGATGGGGTTCAACATAGATAAATGCAGGGTGCTGCACCTTGGGAGAAGGAATCCACAGCATACATACAGACTGGGGAGTTCCCCTCTTGAAAGCACAGAGGCGGAAAGGGATCTTGGAGTCATTATTGACTCCAAGATGAACATGAGCC
>NW_005842114.1:1665871-1673665 GCF_000455745.1 Alligator sinensis | reverse complement strand
TCTGATCACCCCCGCATTCATCCCTGCCTGTGGCAGGGGGTCAGGCTAGATGATCTGTTCAGGTCCCTCCTGACCCTAGCTACTATGAAACAGCTGGAGCAGAGATCCCCCATCATGCAGTGCTCCCCTGCTTCTCTGGTCCCAGAGTTCAGTGCGGTCCTTGGCTTGGAATTTCTGTCCTCCACTGTGAATGCTAATGGAGGTGCCTCCCTGTCCCATCTTTGATGGAAATGAGACTAGGGGAGTTGTCTTAATCCTGTCACCCTTGTCTGGAGGGGTTTAAGTACATCTCTCACTGCATCTTCATTGCCTTTTGTAAGTCCTTCTTCTGATCAGTTCTGGTTCAGGCAGAGGTGGGGAGGGCGGGGGGTCCTTCATGAGTGAGACAGGCTGGGTAATGTGCCAGGGTTTCCCAGGAACACAGCTGACAGGTAACAACACCAGGAGCCATTAAACTAATCACCCATGCTCAAGATACACAAGCACAGGCTAAGCTTTGTGCAGCAGTTCCACACTCCGCTTTTCCTCAACCACACTTACAGCTAAGCAGCATCCAGTACTGGTCAGGCTATAGCTCCAAGCAGTGCCTGCAGTGTAGATCACCTGTGTAAGGATCAAACACAGGAATTTATAGGATCAAGGGGCATCTCCAACTCCTAGGACAGAAACCACAGCCCCAGAATTCCTAGACTCCTGTACAGGCACACTTGAGCTCCCTGCTCATGGATCACAGAGGACAGCTGATTGGCTTCTGAAGAATGAGTGTATCACTGGTTTTTCCTGGGAGCGTCTACATGTTCATTAATGTGCAGTAGTTACTGAGCATTTAGTTAATATTTGCTTAATGAAGTACTAATTAAATGCACAGTAACTACTGTTACTGCGCAGTAGTGCCGGTGCACAGGTTTTTTGTGACACTTACTGCACAGTAGCCTAATAACACTGCATAGTAGCACCTTGTGTAGATGCACTCTGTCATTATTCCTATTGTTACTTTTCGTGAACAAAATTTTCCTCCCAAGGACATCCCAGTCCCTGTTATCTAAAATATCATATTTTTAAGAAGGCCAAGCTGTGACTGCTAGGGATTGGATTACATCATTTTGACACACACACCCCACACAACCCCATTCAAAGACTCAGGGTAAATTAAGAGTTTGGGGTTTTTTACATTTTCCTCAATCCAAAGGTTAGAACTACAGTGGTCTGTTTCACTCTTTGTAAAGCAATTTGACAACAAAGCATATAGCCGAAGGGCCCTTTCTTGATTCTATTGTCAAATAAGGAGATGATTAAATTTAACAACAACAAAAATTAAACCTTGAAAATACTTCATCCATTGAATTAAAATCATGACAATATTTACCCTTAAATTATTGTATCCAGCTAAAGGTTGGTACACGCTTTCTTTAAAAAGAAACATGAATACACATTACAGAGAGCCTCCAAACACTTTTCTTCAGGGGGTTTAAGACCTTCTCTGCCACTACCAGCAGAAAATAAAAAGTCCATGGTGTTTTGAAAAGATAGTGCCCTGTGGTAGTTCTGGCTCAAGTGCTACAGCAATTTGTTACTGGAAGCTTGTATTTCTGCCTTTTCACTACAGGTGCAGAGAGAAAAACCAAAAGAAAATAACCTAAACTGTGAAAAGAAAACTGTTTTTTAACTTTGTTATTAGCAACACAACCAGGATTAGTGCATGACCTCTGTGCCAGTGCTGTCTATTTAAAAGAAAAGTGCATGCAGAAAATATTTATCATACACTAATCGCTACATTTGACTATAGATTGGCAGGCTGTCTCCAATATCAGGGAAGAAGCTGCCAATCTGAAAAAGCAAGACTCAGGAAATTCCCACCTGTGTGCATCAGAACACAAGGCTTTTCAATGCTATTTTATAATACTTGATCTTAGAATAACTTTGCAAGTCCCTTTTTCTAACTAAGCCAAGATCCCTGCACTTCTGGGCATTCAAGTAGGAATTGGATTTCTGATCTCTGTTTTGCATGGGTAGAATCAAGAAACTGGCAATAGGCAGTTATGGGGGTACTAAATCTTAGAAGGCTTGAAAACAGAATACATTGAAATGCAGCTGAGCCAGTCCAAGAGATGATTTATATTGCAGGAGCAGCTAAAGGTCATAACTGGTGTGGACCTCATTATCCCAGGGCCCATACAAAACTCATTATAACAGACAGACTTTACCCCACCAGCATTAAGAAACAGATTTTTCCCAGTTCATACAGCAGCTGCTTAAATTAAACTGTTTATTATGATTTCGTTTGGGATTAAGCTGCAATTTTCCCCTTAAAATAAAAAGGACACGTCAGATTTGTGCTGCTCCATTTTAAAATGCCAGTTACATCAGTTGCCATGACAATTCCAAACTTTCACCATTAGGAAAAAATGACAAAGGGATCAGGAATGGAGCTGGGATACCTTTGCACTTGATATTTCAAGTCCAGCCCTTAAAGATTGCAAACCAAAGTCACTGTGGAATAGACAGTCCTACAGAGAAAGAATTAATGCAAAGACATGCGTAAAAAAAATGACTTCTATCTTGTTAGTTTGGTGAGGTGCCCTCAGCCAGTGCAGGAAAGAGAGCAAATGCAGCAAGACTCAGCAACAGACTCCCAACAAAGAACTGCTCGAGCCAATGTAGCTTTATACCCAGATAGGCACTTTATTTTATCAGTCCAATCTTAAACAAGCAACCAGGTCCCTACTGGCTCCACTGAAATCCCAAGGGTAAGGCTGCAACCAGTCAGTCATCATCAGGATCAGCTTTAGAAGCTGTTTTTTATACTTGCTTCTCAGAGCTGAGAACACTTAACAGCTACTGAGACCCAAAGGAGCTATTTTGGGTGCTAGCCTATGTTGTCTGGTGCTTTGCAGTCCTTACTCAGTGGCCATCACATTAAATGCAGGCCTGTAGTTGACTGGTCCAAATCTAGACATTGCCAAGGTGTACTTAGCTATGAAAAATTGTGACAACTGAAATTTCCTTGTCCTAACACTACAGCAGGGACATAGAAAAGGAGTATTGATAGCAAGAATATTGTTTTGCCATAGCCTCCATTAGATGAAATCTACCCAGAGGAATTTATATCTTCCCTACTCCCTTGGATGATACCCTAAAACAGGGGCTCTCGAACTGTGGGTCGCGACCCCCCCAGGGGGTCACAAGCAACTTAAAAAGGGGGCCGCAAACTTCCTAGGGGGTATGTGTGGTGGTCTGAGGAAGCAGCGCACAGCGGCAGCAGAGTGGTGGATGGTGGTAGCGGCTACCTTGTGCGAGCTCCCCATCCCCTCCCACTGCCATCCAGCACTCAGGGTCACGGTATCACGAAGTTTGAGAACTCCTGCCCTAAGGAGAGTGTACCCACTTCTTAGACCATGCTTATCTTCTATAACCTCTCCCCCGAGGCAAGAATGCATCTCCATCCATGTACTTCTCCCATTACAGTTTCCATGGACTGTGGGCAATGCTCTCCCAGCCCTATTCTCCAAGCCCCAGTTATCCCGCAAGAGCAATCTTAGAAAGAATACTTCTCCTGTGAAGCCAAACAGAAAGGATCAGGACATAAACAATCCCCAACCCTCATACTTGCAAAATCATCCCCTAGCACTGACTTTCCTAGTGCCCCTCATCATCACAGGATCCAACCCAGGTTTTAGGCATTAGAATCTGTGACAAGAGACCCTGACCTGCATGCAGGAGTGGGGAGGCGAGGGGGGCACACCTTACCAAGATGAAATTATAGAAAAATTAGGGTTGGAAGGGACCTTAGGAGGTCATCTAGGTCCAACCCTGTGCTCAAAGCAAGACCATCTCCAACTAGATCATTCCAGCCAGGGCTTTGTCAAGTCAGGCCTTAAAAACCTCCAAGGATGGAGATTCCACCACCTCTTTATGTGAACCATTCCAGTGCTTCACCACCCTCCTAGTGAGAAACTTTTTCCCCACAGTTGTGACAAGGGGCCATCCCCAGGGCCTGTCACAATGTCAGCCCACCCACCTGTCTAGGGCAGTCTACCCATCTGACTCACCTGCCATGCCTTTGATGTAATAGAATAGTAGTTTCCAGGCAGGAGGTTGCCCATTCTAATGTCCTGATGCCATGAGCGAAATACATGGCTCTGTACTGTTCCACACCATGCCCCATGCCTTGCAGACGGCATCCAAAAATCACTTCCACCTTTACTCCCCCAGCCCCTTAACTGGGCCACACTCGGCCTCTGGCCCAAACCTGGCCTCAGACATCCTTGGACATACCTTAGCCACATGCCCCCTCCACTGAGGCCTCTACTTATGCCCCCTCACTGGGGCTTCTGGGCTTTATACCCCTTGGGTCTCAGGTGTCTGTTGATGTGCCTGGACCTCACTCTTGGCCTTTGGCCCACTCAGGCCTCAGGTGTCTGTCAACATACCTGGACCTAACTCTTATTCAGGCCTCCCACTAGGCCTCACTCTTCCTCAGGCCTTGGGCCTGAGACCTTCCAGGCCCCTGTGCTGTTGCCCAAGCCTGGTGCTTTTCTCTCAGGGTGGGCTCCCCTAGCCTTTCCCCACCACAGGGCCACACACAAGGCAGTGGGGGCTGAGACCCATACCCATACAGTGCCCTATACTCGCCTTTCACTAGGTAGGCACAGGTGTAGCATTTCCTAAAGAGACTGCTCTGCCACCACAAGCAACCCCACCACACCATCCAATCCCAGACAGGTATAGTTTCAGCTCATGCCACAGGACCCTTGCAGGCCTACCTGCCCTGGTCTCTTTCCTTTGTTGGGCTCCTGGATGTTCTTCCTAGGCTGCTTGTTCCTGGGGCACTCTGTTCCTGCCTCCATTTCATAACCTAACTCTCAAGTAGTGGCCCCATCTCTCTCAGCCCCCCTTACAGGATTACTCCCATCAGGTGGCTGAGCTTCAGCCTCTGTCATTTCAACCTGGATGCTGACCAATGCCCTTATTCTCTCACCAGTGGTCTCTCCCTTGAGATACCTTCACTCACTTGAGCCTAGCCCCACTCTCTAACCAGTCAGAGTGCGAGGGCTCTCGCCACACTCTGCCCATTGCGGTGGGCATACTTGCCTTTTGGTCACTTGGGCCCTGGCACCAGCTTGAGCCAGTTGAGAGCCCTGGGTCTACCTGCAAGCAGCTGACCTTCTGACTCAGCAGGGATCCACACCTGGGCCACACCAGAAAACAATCATAACACCCCAGTCTTGCCTAGAGCCCAAGAGATAGCCTACCCAGAAGCCCTTTACTCCACTGGGCTCATCTAAGCCCCTGGCATTACCACCAGATCTAATAAGGGGCTAACCTAGCCCCTCAATAGGCCCATGAGCTTTAAGCCCCTTTTCCTAGGCCCCTTCCCTATGCCCTTGTGTGTGCCACCTCTCTCATTTGGCCATCCTGGCCCCTTGCACAGGCCCCTGTGCACACCACCTCTCTCTAGACTGACCTCTCCCCACTTCTAGGCCCTCAACCACTTCCTCAGGACTTGGGACCTACCCTGGGTCCCTAGGAACCTCCGTCTTCCCCATAGTTCCTACCTGACCTCCGGATGTTCTAGGAACAGCAGATGTCCCAGCTGGGTGATGTTACCTCAGCAGCATCCCTACAACACCTGCCAGCTCTTCTTCTCAGGGCCTGGTCTTATACCCAGAGTGCCCAGCCCTCCACCAATCAGGCAGCCTCTTGACTGCCATGTGACTGCCTGATTGCATCTGCTCCCACCTGCAGGCTGCCTCTCAGCCTGCTTAAGCCCTTAAAGCAGCAGTTACCCAAACGTACACTGCCACACCAATATCCAACCTAAATTTCCACTGCTGCAAATTTCCACTGCTGCAACCATTGCTCCTTGTTCTGTCATCTGCCACCACTGAGAACAGTTTAGCTCCATCCTCTTTGGAACCCCACTTCAGGCAGTTAAAGTGCTAAGACAGAAATGACAATTTTCCCTATCTGACCACAGAAAGTGGTCTATAGCCATGACCAAACACAAGTGCACAGCTGTAGAATTCTTCAAAAAAGGCTGGGTGAAAATCTGAACCCTCATTGTGTTGCCCTGTGGGGTAAGGCCAACTTTCAGGATCTCAATAATCCACTGTTAGACAGGAGGGTGTAACACAATTGCACATATTCAAACACACAAATCAATTAGGTGCATGCATACGCACACTACTAGCTCAGGCACATACACATTCAAACTAGCCTAGGCACATGCATACCTATTACCAATTCAAGCATATACACTATACACCCCAAAAGTTAGACACAGATCACTAATTCGTATATCATGTACACAGTGCCATATATATATATACACACACACACACACACCCCACACACCCCACACACACTCACACTAGCAACTCAGATACACACACATTCAAAATAACTAGTCTAGGATCATGCACACCTATCACCAGTTTAAGCCCATACACGCTACACACACCAAATTTAGACAGAATTAGTTACTAGTGACCAAGACCTGCACATCCAATATGCATACGTGGATTACTAATTCATACACCACACACATATACAATGATATCTATATATGTATATATATGTGTATTCACTAATTTACACACATATCACCCACCTACACATACACACAGGTGAGTTCCTAAGTTGGGTGTTGTGATGTGTATGTATGTATGTGCTTGGTGTACTTGGGATACCTGGGGAAAGGTTAAGGTAAAAAAGTAGAAGTGTAGGGAGTTAAAGCTACCAGGACCAGGATTAGTACCAGTAGACTAGAGGGGCCTGTGCTGAAGAACTGAGGCTCAGGGTAACTTTAGGTTAATTGATCTTAATTGATTAAAAGACAATGCCCAAAGCCTGCAAAGCAGGGAAGCAATACCGGCACAGAGGCTGGGACTGGAGCCAGAGCTACGGGGCACCTGAAAAGGTAGGTGCTGGAGAGGGAAAGTGGGACTAAGGGAAAGTGTGGGTGTTAAAGAGGGGTTCTGGGTGTGGGGAGCCGGAGGATGGCTCCAGGGCAGCTAGAAAAGTTGCAGGGAGCGGCAGTAGTTGCTGGGAGCTGGAAAAAGGCTCCAGCTGCTGGAGAAAACTGAAGGACAGCCAAGAGGAGCTGGGAAGCTGCAGCGGGGGAGGACTATGGAAGGTGTGGGGCAAGCCTGAAAACAGAGACAGAGACAGCAGAAAATCACAGGAAAAGCATCAGGAGAGACTGAAAGGCAGCAGGGCAGCAGGAAAGCAAGGAGAGGCTGAGAGATGGCAGAAAATGGGAGATGGAATTGGGAGGAGGTCAGGAAACTAGCAGAGAAGGGGGGCTGTAGCTGAGAGAGAGAGAATGAGGCTGGAATTTAAGATAAGGAAGGGACTGGGATTCTGTAAAACATGACCCAACTCGGGGTTGCAAATGACAGTGGTTTTATTGAACAGGGGAGATGGTGACACAATGTCTTATTGGTTCCCTTGCACCACCACCCCCCCACACACACACACACAATGGCAGCAGGGGTTAGAGAGGTTTGGTGCAGAGGCTGAAATCCACTGAAATCCAGGAGGATAGAGACAGAGAAAGAGAGACCAAATTGTAGGAGGAGGTGTGCAGGTAATATCTACCTATCCAGGCTGGAAGAGGTCCTTGTCCAGTAGGTGTTGTCCAGAGGGGGGTCGCCGGCAGGGCCTCTGGGTAGATAGGTGGTGTGGCATGGTGCTGGTCCAGATGGAGAGGGCGTCCCACTGGGTCTGTCTTCACTGCACCTTTTTATAGGGGCAGACTTTGTGTGACCCTAGTGACAGGAGGCATGCCCAGGC
>NW_005842114.1:1652397-1665791 GCF_000455745.1 Alligator sinensis | reverse complement strand
CAGTAGAGGCCTGCTACCATTGTATTTCAATCATTCCCAATCAGTCTTATTCATCTGGGAACCAATTGATATGGGAGGGGTACGTGACTCATACAGTTGCAACACAGGGGATGCCCAGGCAGAGGACACAAGATAGAGGGTTGACATACAAAATGGAAACTTGACGTGACTTACGATAATTTACATATATAGGCCTAAAACAGTAATCACACAATGTAAAAGCAGCACAAACATAAAAATTATCACTTATAAAACAGTGGGTATCGATATCAAAATAACAGGGAATTTATTTGCAAAAAGGGGAGAGAAAAATAAAACTGACTACCTAAAATAAAATGTTAAAGCTTATCCTACATCTTAGCTTACTTATACTTATCTATAGGGAATAGAGAGGGAGAGAAAAACTCAGAAATGGTTGGGGAAGGGGAGGGAATGCATTTTAAAATAAAGAAAAAAAGAAAAACTGGGGGTTTTGCTACACACCCACACACACACGTGCCATCGAGCTGGGTGGGCTCCGTGCCAGCGCACAGGGCTCCCAGCATTGCAGACAGGAGCATGCGCCACCATGCTGGGCTGGCTCTATGCCTCCAGGTGGGGCTCCCAACACTACAGGAAGGAGCTCCCGTCCCCGCTCATCAGCTGTCCAGTTGCATGCCATCATGTTCAGTGCCACCACATGGGGCTCCCAGCTGGAGTGCCAGGAGCCCCCACAGAGGTGGAGGCACAAAGCCCACCCAGTCTAATGGTGTGTGACCTCTGAAAACCCTCCTCCTATCGGCTTTCAGAGCCATGGGCAAGTAATAATTGTTTTTTGGAAGAGCCCCACAGGCCACATAGAATGGCCTGGTGGGCTGGATCCAGCCCATGGGCTGTATTTTGCCCAGCCCTTCTATAGCCTAATGTAGCCAAAGTTTGCAGGTTTCAAAAAAGTAAAGAAATTCATACTAAAACCATGGGCTTCTGCACTTTCCTTTCTGTACTAAGAAATGCATAAACACACTGAGGTAATAAGGAAACATGAAGAAACCTTTGCTTTTCCAGTTCCCTTATACTGATCATTTGATACTTTGTTTCATCACATCTGTAGTTTCTGCAGACATCAGCAGTCAGTTCTGCTGCTGTTTGCATAGGTGTTTCACAGCAAAAGCGGGTATAATGCGGTGGGGCGCATGGGGAAATGTGCTTCTAAACCAGTAAACATAAATCAGGGCAACTTTGCCCTGATTAATCAGTTTCAAACTCATTCACACAAACCAAATAAATGTCATAGTGATCATATTTTAAGAGGTGGAAGGACCAAAGGTTTCTGTTGTTGTGGGGGAAGCACATGCCTCTGAAATCCATACCACATCCTCCATTTTTCAATTCAAGTCATTTGATGCATTAACAACGAGTGAAATTGTTCAAAGCCCAGCTCATAGCTAACACCCTGGCAGCTAGAAATCAACACCCACCATGCTGCTGAATATTTAGAGTTTGTCTTTCATGTTTTTCCCTGGGGAGTACTGCAGATGTTAAAGTTTACTCCAGGCACATTTTAAAATCATTTTCCAGTCTGATTGTAAATAGAAGCTTCAGTTCTGCTCAAGGCAAGGCTAACTCTGCAGACAAAACACAACAGTCAACAGCCACATAGACCCGAGTCAAGTCTGAGCTGTACAGACTTCAAGGGGCTTTGGATCAAGCCCTGTAAGATAGTAACTGGAAAGACTCCTTACAGCTTGATGAATCTTTCACTGTAGATCACCTTGGTGAAAATATGTAGCTAATGAGTGTTTTCACTGGAGATGTATGTTCCTTTCATTTAATGGGAACACAGCTGGATATTTAGGGCCAGATCCTGCTCACCTACTTGGCACCTAAGTGTGATCCTTGTCCACCTTGTTCAAGACCTTTTAAATCCATTAGTGGATTAATTTTTGGAATATGCTGTTATTTTAGCCTTAAAACTAAGTCACAGAAAAGCAGAGAAGTGGATGACCCATCCACCTTTTGTATTAACATTTATTCGGGGAGTCAAGCAGGCTGAAATGAAAATCGGACAAAGCCTTGGTCTCTGGGCCTTTTCACATGTGTCCTTTTTCCCTTCTCTGACAATTTTTGCCTGGTCAGCTGTCATACACAGAACAGCAACTCCTCCCTCCCCACTCCCCAACCAAATCACCAAGCCAAGTGTCTCCCTCATCACCTCAGAAACTCCCATAAGGCTAATAGGAAATTACTAGGGCTGTCTGAAGCTTCAGTCTCTGATTTGATTTGGTGGAGATTTGGCCCAATTCAGTGCCTGAATCTCCAAATCCAAATTGAATCAGGAGACCCTTTAATCTCCCTGGATCAAATCGGAACCCTCCAAATTGATTCAGAGAGATTCGGGAAGATTTGGCAATTCGGACATAGACACAGCTTTAAATGTTTTTTCTACTTACCTCTAGGTAGCAGGGGCTCTTGAATGCTGCGATGCTGGGGCGCATGGAGCATCCCACAGGAGCGCAGGGGGCTCCCCAGAGCACTTGGCAACAGACCCAGAAGTGGACCAGAAGCACTTCTAGTCCTCTTCTGGGTCCACCAAGGAGCATGCTGGGGGCCCCCCATTCCCCCCCAGCTTGGCAACTGGTGCCTCCTGGGTCTGGGGGGCACCCAGGGTCCCCTCATAGCCAATGCTGAGCCAGGGGGATGTGGGGGGGGGGGGGGCCCAGCATGCTCCCCGGTGGACCCAGAAGTGGACCGGAAGTACCTCTGGTCCACTTCTGGATTCTCTGCCAAGCACATGGAGGGCCCCCGCACTCCTTTGGGATGCTCCATGTGCCCCAGCATCGCAGCATTCACAAACCACGCTGGTACCTCAAGGTATGTGGAAAAAACATTTAAAGCTGTGTCTGTGTCCGAATCAGCATCGAATCTTCAGATTCACCTGAAATGAATCAAGGACAGTGATCCAAATCAACAAATCAAATCACTGTCCCTGATTCAGGCCAAATCCAAATCCCAATTGAATAGGGCCTGCTTCACACACCACTAGAAATTACTAATATATTGGAGAGGGGGAGAACCACAGGAAGTAATTGTCCTGCTCAAAGATACATACACATACCAAGTCAGCTTACAATTGTATGGAAGCAAGGCCAAAGCCACTGTCACCCCTGCATATCCCAGTAGGTCATGGGTGGCCAAGGTTCCACAATAATGAATCTTCATGCAGAAACAGCACTATCACCTACAAACTCCCAGGAGACGCACACATCTGTATTCTGCAGCTCAGGGCACATGTGATAAATGTTCTGATGATTCCCCCACACCCACCATTTTCTCAGAGGCAACAATAAGGATCTGAGAAATAACAATGACCTTGGTCTCTTCCATTCAGAATTTCTAGGCTTTACGGGGGTTGGGGAACTTTCCATGATATATTCACTGCTGCCTGAAAATTATCTCCTTCCTATTACAAGTAATGAGGGAAATAATTCAAAGCATCTTTGTCTGAACAGGGATTTTTCTTTCCTTTAGGCAACTGCCAACAATTTCATAGTTTCACTCTTTGCAGCCAGTTATTCCCTTGCTGGTAAGGCCCTTATAAACAGCAGTAATCCGTTTTGTTTGCTGCTTACTTGGGAACTTTGCTCAAGAACAGAAGAGATTTCCACCCCTCATGAAACAAGCACAAGTGACTGTAAAACCGCAGATCATGGCATGGGTAAACCAGGTCAGGGGGAGTCACTGAAAGAACTTCTAATTCCCATTTTGATATAGTATCATTTCAAAATAATGACATCCTTTTGAACTGGTGGATGCCCCTGGAGCTTCCACTGTTGCACTGGGGAAAACAAATTGTCTCTGGAGTCCATCTAGCCCAATTTGCTGTGTAATCAAATAGAACAATGCAAAGAGCAGCCCATATCTGAGAGAAAGAAAGATAGAGCCAGTGGCATTTCTGCCTCCCTTGAGAATTTAGGACCAAGTTCATCCTCACTGTAAACTCCTCTGAAGTCCCATAAAGTTAAAGCTGCATTCATTTGGAGCTGGTGTCTTCCTGATTCTCCCCAATCATTTTCTATAGAATGTAGCCTTGTTTAGAAAACAGTGGCCATTTCCAGACTTACTGACTTCAAAGGAAGCCATCAGTCTGAAACCAGCAATCAGCTAGAAATGGCAAGAGTTTGTAGACTATGCTTCATTCTCCTAACTTGTAAAACGGGAGTAAGGTACTGACTTTCTTTGTAAAGCATTTAGGGATTGACTGATGAAAAGCCTGAGAACTAGATGTCATCATTGCAGAGTCTAGGGCCTAATACTAGTCCAGTTCAATACAAGGAAGTGGGATCAGCCCCTCAGATATGTTAACTGGTAGGGCTGTGCGAAGCTTTGGCAGCTGATTCAATTTGGAGATTTGGAAGGCAGACATGCAGGAAACAGAAACTGGGGAGGGGGGAAGGGAGGCTGCTCTTATATTGACATCTGTATCTGGCCAGTGACTGTGATTTTTCCCTGAGTTCCATTCCAATCACAGTGCTCTGGGGGAGGGACATAGAAACAACATATAAAGCTATGTCTGAAGTGATCTGTGCCTTTTGTGAGCGGTCTCTCTTGGACCAGCAGTGTCTGAAAGCCTCTGGCTTGCTATCTAGTCTCTTGGTAGCTAGTCTCTCTCTTATTCTGTGTTTTCCCACACAGTGTGTGGTCACTGTGCACTGCAGGAAAGCACAACATATATTATAGACACACACACATTTTGCAGCACACCAAGCATTATGAAGCGTGCTAGAAAGGCAGGTGCCAGGTCTTCTGGCAGGGGAGGGGGAAGAGGGAGAGCTGCAAGTTCCTCCACACCTCCAGACATAGACACACCCTCTTTCCTGGCAGCAATAAGTTTTCTGCTGCTAGTGGGAGCAAGGAGATGGGAGCAGGGTCTGTACCACCACCACTAACACCAGCGATAACCGCCAGCATGACAGTCTTCTCCCCAGTTTCAGTTCCCAGCGTGAGCCTTCCAGTGCCAGAAGAAGACCTGGATCTGGAAGCAGCGGCAGCAGCAGCTGAGTGCTACAGGAAAGGAAATTCTGGGGAAGGAGGGGGAATCTGTGTTTGTGCTCCACACCTTTCAAAGTTCCCCTAGAAGCAGGTGTCTTCTGGAAGGCACTTTGGAGGAGGTTGTGGGGGCAAATGGCTCAGCTCCTCCTGTTGTTGTGCTTCTGCCTGTTGAAGAGTGGGATAAGGCAGGATCCCCACCTGCAACCCAGAAACAGGTGGGTAGTGTAGAGTGGGATCATTTTGAGATGGCAGATCCTCCCATGGTCCCTGCCAGCACTGCTGAAAGCAGATCAGCTGGGGCAAAGATGAGAAAAACTTCACCACCACAGCAATGCTGCTTTATCTCAGGAGGCAGCACCCCCTTGCCCTTGTTCCTCCTCAGCCTGGCACCAGTAGGAACAAGCCCAAAAAGAAGTCCCCCTTTCACTTCAAAGCCCCTCTCCCCAAGCAGCAGAGGCAGGCCACCCTGAATCAGTGGGGGAAAGGCAGAGACAAAGCAGGGCGCATTCCCAAGGCAAGTGAGGTCACCCAGAGCATTGGGGAGATGCTTGATTTGGATGGCCAGCCCTTCTCCTTTGTTGAGCATCCAGGGTTCAGGCAGCTCATGGTACTCATGGCCCCATCCTACCAAGTGCCCACACACACCACCTGTAGCAGGACGGTGGTCCCCTCCCTATGTGAGGCATGCAAGGAGTACTTGAGGGAGGAGCTGCACAAGGCAGGACTACAGGTAACTTTGCATTTCACCTCAGACATCTGGAGCAGCCAGGGTGGAGATCATGCCTACCTCTCCCTCACAGGGCACTGGTGTGACCATCAGTGGGCTCTACTTCAAGAGGAGGTGATGGATGAGTCCCACACAGCAAGGGAGATCATGGTGACCATGAACCACATGCTGCAGGAGTGGCTCGTTGGGCAGGGCAAGCTCACCTGTGGGTTTATGGTCACTGATAATGGGGCCAATATGGTTAAGGCAATGCATGATGCCAACTTCATTGGCATCTGCTGTGTGGTACACAAATTCCACCTCAGTTAGGGATGCCTTGGAGAAAGACAGGGCTCCCGGTGACAGTGCCGTCACTACCATTACCAGCCAGCTCATTTCAAAATGCAGGCAGGTGGCCGAGCATAAATGGGGGCAAGATGTTGTGGGAACAACAGGTAGAGCTGAGCATCCCCCAGCACAAAATCATGCAGGATTTGGAGACTCAGTGGAACTCCACATACCTGATGCTCAAAAGGCTGGTTGAGCAACAGAAGGCCATCCATAAGACGGCCTTGGTTGGGGAATTGGAATCAGCACCCGCCTTAACAAAATAGAGTGGGATACCATCTCCCAGATCTTGGTGGTCCTCAAGCCATTCCTCAAGGCCACCAAGAGCCTCAGTGCTGGCAATGCCCTTATTAGCCAGATGATCCCCATAGTGAAGGAGTTTGAGAATCAAATGGAGAAGTTCCAGGGAATCAGTGTTCCTGGCTGGGGCAAGCCACTTTCACCAGAGGTGCTAAAGGAGGGCATCAAGAAATGGCTGGATCCGTTGCGGTCCAGTACAGTCAGCATGCTGGCAGGCATGTGCAACCTGAGGGTGAAGGGGAGGATCTGCAGCAGCAAAAGCCTTGATCACTGGATGGAGGTGCTGGTGAACAGAGTCAGGGAGGCAGAAGAGCAGAGGCAGGGGGACATGGAAATGGGGGATTCACTTTCCTGTGCCAGCACTCCAAGCACCAGCCAATCTCCTCCGCAGCTACTGCCAATGTGGGTCAAGAGCATGGCTTCAATGCTGGGGTACGGAGGCACCAAAACACACCATCCAGCAGGTAGTGCGGAGGCCTCAGTGGCTACCTGTCTTGCCAAGGATGTGGAGCTACTGTACTGTGACCCCTAGGCCTATTAGGCAACCCACAGCCAGGTGTGGCAGGATCTGGCCACGGTTGCCCAGGAAACACCTGTCCTGTCCCCTCACCAGTGTTCCAAGTGAGAGGGTGTTCAGCACAGCTGGTGATGTTGTGACACCCCACCGCACCTCCTTGGATCCTGGTTTGGAGGAGCAGCTGGTGTTCCTGAAGGTGAACCTCCTGCTACTAGGGTTCCCCAAGTAGATGGAGTAAGTGCCACCCTCCTCTCTCCACACCTATTTCATGGGGGGCGCTAGGGGAAACAAGGTCTCCCCCAAACCCTTCTGGTCCCCCCTAGTGAGTTTATAGATGGTCACCAGGTCCCCCCTCAGCCTTCTCTTGTGAAGGCTGAACAGGTTCAGGTCCCGTAACCTCTCATTGCAGGGTCTGCCCTGCAGTCCCCGGATCATGCAGGTGGCCCTCCTCTGGACCCTCTCAATGTTGGCCACATCCCTCTTGAAGTGGGGTGCCCAGAACTGGACACAGTACTCCAGCTGTGGCCTGACCAGTGTCGCGTAGAGGGGGAGGATCACCTCCTTGGACCTACTTGAGATGCACCTGTGGATGCACGATAAGGTCCAGTTAGCCCTGCCGACCGTGACCTCGTATTGTCGGCCCATGTTCATCTTGGAGTCAATGATGACTCCAAGATCCCTTTCTCTCTCTGTGCTCTCAAGAAGGGAGTTTCCCATCTTAGAAGTGTGCTGCTGGTTACTACTGCCCAAGTGCAACACCCTGCACTTGTCAGTATTGAAATGCATCCTGTTTTTGTTAGCCCACCCCTGCAACCTATCCAGGTCTTTCTGCAGTCTCTCCCTCCCTGCTAATGTGCCCACCTCTCCCCATATTTTGGTATCATCAGCAAATTTGAACAGGTTGCTAAAAAATTTCCTTTTTTCAGTTGTTTTCTGAACCACTTAATGCCCCACTATCAGAGCTGGAGGCAGCAGTTTAGTTTATCACCAGCCAGCAGGAGAAGAACATCTCCCTGCTGAGCTCCTGTGCCAGGACAAACTTGGAGGTATGAGCTAGGACTATGAGGAAGGAGGAGGCCCCAGGTTTGGGGCATGACCTAAAACTGCATCCTGCCACGGTTGGGACGCCTGGTGGGACACAGCCCCAGGAAATGCCAGGACCACTAACCTCCCTGGTGCAAGAAGGGTAGGGGCATCTGATAACCTCCAGCCACTGCACACATGCACAGTCCTGGCTGGGGGAAGCCCAGACCTGTAAGGTCTTTGAGAGACCTGAGGCTTACTGGTTGCAGTGGAGTTGTGAGGGTGAGAACAGGCAGGCGGTTCAGATCTGACCTAAGATGAACTCGACTGGTCTGTGCTGTGGCCAAGACACAAAGCGGGGGTCAAAGGGCCAGAGGCCCACTGCAAGGAATGCCCAGAGCAAGAGGCTCGGGATGCCTACTGGCCTGAAGACAGGGCCAGGGCGTAAGGGGGAGCCAAAGGTCCCAGAGAGGGGACCACAGCTGGAGGGGGTGAAGGATGCAATCTGTGAGGCATGGGCCACAGTGTAGGGGAGGTACAGAGCTGCACCTCTAGTCATCAGGGGCCTAAATGGTCAGCCTCCTGCCCAGGTAACATCAATTGTCCATCAAGGCCTGGTAGACAAAAGAGGGGCAGGTGCTGGCCCAGAAACAGGTGGGCAGGCCTAGATCTAACCAGCACCAGGAAGGCCCCCTGTTACAGGTTACCATCCCTGCTGCATTCATCCCACTCTGCCTTTACACACATAAGGCAGACAAGGTTCTTTGAGTCAATCTGAAATCTTTTATTAGACCAACTGAATAGTTGGAGAAATATATCTGAGCGAGCTACCGGGTTTAAAAACCCTTTGTCAGGGGCTGGAAGGGAAGAGAAGGAGGATGAATAGTGGAGAAGTACCTAGGGAGTCAGATGTCAGGCAGGTTACAGTGTGTCATAAATCCAATGTCTGTATTTAGTCCATGATTTTTAGTATCCAGTGAAGTTCATAGGCTCGTCTCTGGGAAGTGTTTTGTAAGTTTCCTTTGAGGATCAGGACTGAGAGATTGGAGAGAGAGTGGTTTTTCTTGTGAGAAATGCGCCCCCACTGGCAATTGGGTGTTCTTGTCTTTAATAGATTTCTGGTGTTCATTCATTCTGGTGCGCAGTTGTTGTTTGGTCTCTCCTATGTATTTTCCATCAGGGCATTTGGTGCACTGGATGAGATATATAACATTTCTGAAGGTGCAGCTGTAAGATCCAGGAATGGTGATGGTTCTGTTGTGGGATGTAGTAATTGTGGGGGTACTGGAGATAAGTTGGCAGGTTTTGCATTTCTTGTCATGGCATCATCTGGATCCATTCAGTATGTTTTGGACTGTAGGAAGTTTGCTTCTGGCAATGAGGTTAGTGAGGTTCGCTGCTTGTTTGAATTTACAAAACACTTTTCACAGACAAGCCTACAAACTTCACTTCATAAATCTACTGGATATAAAAAAAAATCATGGACCCAGTATAGACAATATAGACACCATAACCTGCCTGACATCTGACTCCCCAGGTATCTCTCTACTTTTACCTGCTACATCCCCTTTCCCCCTCCCCGCTGAGCCTGTCTCTCGCCCACCCCCCCATGTCTCAATTTACATTTTCACTAACTGGCTTTCTTGCCTGCAGCCCAGCCTCTGGCTTCTTCACTATTCATTCCATCCAGGAATGGATGCAACTGCAGATGCTTCCTCAGCCTGACGAAGGGTTTTTAAACCCAAAAGCTTGCTAAGATACATTTCTCCAACTATTCAGTTTCCCTAATAAAAGATATCAGATTGACCCAAAGAACCTTGTCTGCCTATGTCCTTAGACCAACACGGTTACAACCTACACCCCTTAACACATACAAGTGATACAAGTTTTGCTTTCAACAGTTTGAGGGGCACTTTCACAGAAACCCCTAAAACCTATCTCCTTAAAACTTGGCAGGCTTTATGCCCTCAGAAGGGGATACCGTCTCTGCTGTTTTGATCTGAATCAGCAAAAAAATGACAAAGTTATAGGTATTTTAATGATTCTCCATTATAGTCTATGACTGAATCTCTGAATCAGTGCTGAATCTCCGAATCCGATTCAGCCGAATCAAATCAGGACAGCGACTCAAATCACTGAATCAAATCACTGGCCCACCAAATTGGCCGAATATGAATCGAGTACTTGCCTCTTCGCATAGGCCTATTATCTGGTGTTCATTTCAAGGAGTTGGGGAGGTGGGAATCATTCAATGTGAAGCCTAATTATATCAATTTAAAGAACTCATACTCTTGTCACAACAGTCCTGCTAACAGAACAGCTTCACCAGCCCAGGCCCTAGTCAGCACGTACAGCTTCTGGCAGGGCTGTTCCTGGTGCAGCTGCTGCTGGCCAGGTGCTGCTCTGCTCCCCTCACCTCCAACAGTGGCTACTTCTCCCACTCCTGCCCCTACTGCGCCGCTCCAGGCAGGTAGGCGAGGGGTAAGCTTCAGCTGGGCAGCTCCTGCTGGAGGCAAGAGGAGCAGGGAAGCACTGGGAACAGCCCTGCCAGAAGCTGCGTGTGCTGGTCAGGGTCCGGGCTGGAGGGTGCAGGCTGGATCCAGTCAGTTGATGGGCCAGATCTGACCTGCGAGCCATATTTTGGCCACCCTTGATGTAATGTGTGTAACGGCAGGTGGAACCAGTGGGCAGTCTGTAGAGCTGTGCTAACTGCTAATTTGGACTGCAAATCCCAGAATCCTCCAGGGAAAAAGAAAACAGAAGGTAGAGTAAGGGCCAGAGAGAGCAGTGTGCATATGGAACCACTGGAGAAGAATGTATGGTTGACTCTGCCACGATTTTGTGCCCAAACAAGAAAAAGCAGTTTGAGAACATTTGCTTGTCAAGGCGAACTATTGTGAGATGTGTCAAGGATATCACTGAAAACCAGAGCCTGCAGTTAAACAGTAAGGTAAACAATTCCTTATATTTTGCATTGGCATTTGATGAGAGTTATTATGTCAAAGACAGCCCAGCTTTTGATTTTCATTCAAGGTATCACCCAAAATTTTGAGCTCACATTAGAATTAGCATCAATGCAATCAATTAAAGGTGGCCACTGGAAAAGATTTATTGGAGGTAGTAAATCAATGCATGCCAAAATTAAAAATGGAATGGAAAAAATTGGCGGGTGTGACCACCAATCAGAGCCCAAATCTGATGGGCAAACATGCTGGATTGCTGAAAAGAATTCAAGACCAAGTCAAAGAAACAAATTCAGAACAGAAAATTATTTTTCTACATTACATTATTCATCAAGAGATCCTCTGAAAAAGTGTTCTAAAACAAACCACTGTTGTGGACAGTTACGACAGTGATCAAGTACATTTGCGCAAGAGGATTACACCACAGGCAATTTGCAATTCTGCATGAGGAATCTGAGCACGCAGATATTCCGTATCATACCAACATAAGATGGCTTAGTTTGGGTAATGTTTTGTCAAAAGTGTTGGAACTGAGAGCTGAGATTGGCTTCTTTTTTAGCAGGAAAGAAAAAGATTCAGATTTGCCACAGCTGAACGATGCAGATTGACTCTGATTTTGGATTTGCTGTTAATATCATGGGCCACGTGAATTATCTGAATTCAAGACTGCAAAGGAAGGGGCTTTTTGCCCCTGAATTGCATTTCAGTGTCAAGTCATTTATGACAAAGTTACTCCTTCTCTCTTGTCACATAAGAAACAAGAGTTCAGCCTCTTTCCTACATTGCAGCAGATTACTGTTTGTGATCAAAACCTGAAAAAAATACAAATCATCACTACTTGACTTGCATGCTGAATTTTCATGCTCATTTTCAGTTGGGACTTGACGCAAGCTGCCCCAGGTGAAATAATTCGATGGCAGGTAACTTTCATTTAGAATCAGGCTGATGCCCAGGATGGTGAGTGAACCAAGACACAGTGGGCCAGGCTGTGATGGAGAAGAGGGAGAGGGAGGACAGAAATCAAGAGAGGGACTCTTGAGTCTGGCCAGGAATAGCCAACTGAGACTGAGACAAGAAAGAGGATTGACTGGGAGACACTGCCCCTCCAGAAGGCCTGCCCTCAGGGGGCATGGCCCACCCCTAAGGCCATCACATGGCCGCTGACATCCTGAACCAAGTGACAGGGCAAGACTTCCAGTTCTAAGACCACAAACCCCACTCCCAAAAGGAGTACTTCCAGGTTCAAGGGGTGGAATTTCCGGTGGCAAACATCAGGGGTTAGGGGCAGGACTTCTAGTCCCAAGATAGTGGCCAGGGGGCAGGGCACCTGTCAAGGGGCAGGGCTTAACCATTTTGCAAGAGGTATACCCTTGCAGCCCTGGACAGTTCATCAAAACTCATTAAGTGGCCTTCCAGTCAAAATGATTGCCCACCCCTGGACTAAAGGCTTGTTTGGGGACAACTCCAGAGGTGTGGGGCTGAAATCAAGGTGCGGAGTATATGTTACCACAGAGTTGATATTTCTTTACCTTTTACCTACTCCCTCTCTTTGGCCCATTGGCTTGTGACCCTAACCCCTGTGATTTTCTGTATAAAAGTGGGAACTCCCCTTTGCTTCTTACGCCAGTTTATGGGCCTGCAGGGTTGGCACAAATTGGTGGAAGAAGTGGGATTCTGAAATGCAAGCATGGGCGGCTCATCCAGGTGTGTGGGGGGCCTCCTGCCAGTGCACACACTTCGGCAGAGGCCTCAGGAGGCATGTGCCCCCCCAATCTGTGCACAGGTTGAGGCAGCTGCTGCCACAAGCTGGGCTTTTTGTCCAGAGTCCCGCTGCAGCTGGCTTGGGAGCAGCCTGATGCCACATGCCAGGCAGGCAGGGGACGAGGCTCAGCCCAGTGGCAGGAGGCACATGCCATTGAACCACTCCTGGGCCAGTTGCAGCAGGGCTTGGGCCGCAAAGCCCAGCCCACAACTGCAGCTACCTCCACTGTGCGCAGATCAAGGGGCATGTGCCGCCCCCCCAACACCGGGCAGTGCAGGTGGCTACAGCAGGGGTAAGAGAGGACGTGTGGCTGCAGCAGGGGCAGGCCCTGCATGAATGGGATGCGGGATCGGGGAGGGGACCACGCAGCCTGAGAGGGCATGGGGAGGCGTGTGCCCCCAGATCTGCACACCGGCTGGGCCAGCTGTTGCTGCAGGATGGGATCAGGGCAGTGCCGGGCTTTTCCCAGGGGCCTTGCCCAAGCTGTGCCACAAGCCGAGGCCTGTTTGTGCTGTAGGCATCAGATGCACTGCGTGCTGGAAAAAGGCAGCGCTACCAGGTGTCACAACCCAAAGGGTGTGATTTTTGTTTGTGTGTGCTTCGGCACTGCTAAATTGTCCCCGCTAAATTGCAGCTTCTTTGCACGGTGGAGTTTTCTGCTGCAAAAGAGAACCCCGGTGCAAGGGAGAATTTCCCGCCAATTTGAAGCTTTCTTTGCAGGGTGCATTTCTTTGTTGCAGCACAGAA
>NW_005842114.1:1641929-1651743 GCF_000455745.1 Alligator sinensis | reverse complement strand
CGGCCCGCACACCAGGCACCACCACTGTCCCAGTACTGCTTTATTGCTCTGAGCTGCTGGTCCCAAGTTGAGGACAGCCTGTATCAGCCATGCGGCACTGAGGATGGAGGAGGGACTGGAGCAGGGCAGCAGCTCAGGAGCACCACCGCCCGGGCCAAACTGCCACTCCCAGGCAGCTGCCCCACTCCAGTCCTGCCTCCATCCCCAGTGCCACATAGCTGACACAGGCCACCCCCAGCTTGGAACTAGCAGCTCAGAGCAATAAAGCAGCGGTGGGACAGCAGTGGTGCTTGGCAGTGCTGTCTTGTCTGATAAGCAGCACAGCCAGGACCCGCAGCACAAACAGGCCCCGGTTTGCGGTGCAGCTCAGGTTAGCCCCCGGGAAGAGCATCGCCCTGACCCCACCTGCAGTGGCAGGCAGCCTAGCCGGCATGCAGATCCGGGGTCGTGCACCTCCTGTGCCCTTCCAGGCTGCATGCCCCGCCTCCCTACGCCCCACCCATGCAAGGCCTGCCCATGCTCCAGCCACACTCCATCACTCACCACCATAGGGGGCAGACTGAGGCCCCAGAGGAGAGGTAGGGAGTGGGGCATAGGTAGGAGCAGTGGCTCGGGGGGTGGGGAACAATCAGAGGCCTGGGGGAGCACATGCCCCCCCGGCCTTCTCTTCTCCCACCACTCGGCCTGGCCAAGGTCCTACTCACTGCAACCCCTGCTCCTGCCTATGCCCCACTCCCTCCCTCCCAGCTGGGGCCTCAATCTGCACCCCCCCACCACCACAGCCCTTTTCCCTTCTCCCACCCCTTCCCCCACCGAAGTACCTGCTGGGGGGGCATGTCCCCCAATATTTTTTTTTCCCTTTGCCTCAATCTGGCTCCCCCCTTGCCTCCCCACAGACTGACCTGTGGGGCAGGGAGGGCAGTGCACAGTAGATCTTGTGTTGCTTTTTAATTCAAAAAATAATCTCCAACTTAAAAAGGTTGGAGACCACTGTCCTAAATCAAGTGCCCAGGTATCCATTGAACATAGCTGGGTATGAGAGCAAGCTATAACAGAGACAGAAAGAAGCGTTAAACCCTATAGGCTAGTGATTAAGATAACCAGTGGAGAAGGGGGAGTTCTCACTTTTATGCAGAAGATCACAGGCATTAGGGTCACAAGTCAGCAGGCCAAAGGAAGGGAACAGGTAAAAGGTAAAGGAACATCAACACTGTGGTAGCATACACTCAGCGCACACATACACCCCACACCTCTGGAGGTATCCCCAAACAAGCCTTTAGTCCAGGGGCAGGCAGTTATTTCAGACAGAGGACTGCTTACCAAGTTTTGGGAAGCCATCAAGGGCTGCATGGGTAGCCCTGCCCCTTGACAGGTGCCCCACCCCCAGTCACCATCTTGTGACCGGAAGTCCCACCCCCTAACCCCTGATCTTTGCCACCAGAAGTTCCTCCCCTTGGCCCCAGAAGTACTCCTTTCAGCAAGGGTTTGCCATCTCAGAACCAGAAACATACCAAATTATATTCTAAAAATCAAATATCTACAACATTCTTTAACTTGATTTCAAAAACTATTTTTGTCCTGATTTATATTTGTTTTTGTGGTATACATAGGGATGATTGCACAATAGCTTAAAATGAAGTCTTACTCTTGTATATTGTGGGGGGGTGGGTATAGGTTTCTGGGGTGCTGTGGGTGTGTCAGTATGTGGGGGTGGGGGAGGGTGTGAGTGTGGGGGGGTTGATAGGTGTAGGAGTGTGGGTGTAGGGTGAGGGAGCATGTGGGGGTGTATGTAGATATGTGGGGTGTGGGTGGGTATGGGGTTTGTGGGGGACGTGTGTGGGGGAGATGGTAGCCGGGGTGTGTGAGGGGATATAAGTGTGGGGGTCTGTGTGAATGGCAATGCAAGGGGGGGGTGCCCTATGAACACACACACGCACTCTCTCTCGCTCTCTCCCCCCCCTCCCTGACTGCACACAAAAACACACATACTCTGCAGCAGGAGAGGGGGAGGGCGCAGCAGCGAGCTGGCACATGAGAGCACGGTGATAGCTAGGTAGGAGTGAGGGGCCTGCACTGGTGTCCCAGGGCCAATGCTGGCAGGTACCAGAGCGGGGTGGCAGGAGCACAGGGCACGCATTGGCAGGACTCTATAGAGCTGGACCAGGCTGTGCTGGCAGGGAGTGTGGGGAGCCAGCCTGGCTCCATAGCACCCCTGCTGACCTGGCCCTATGCTCCTGCTGCCTCGCTCTGGGCCCTGCCGGGGCTGGCCTTGGGATACCTGCACAAGCCCGGCATTTCTGCCCAGCTGTCACTGCGCTCCCATGCACCAGCTCGCTCACACTCCCCCCCTCCCCACTCCTGCCACCACCATTTTCATTGCTTCCCTGCCCCCTGCTGGCTACTCCGGCACCATGTCTCCTGGCTGCTGCATGGCTGCAACCACGGGACTCAGTAGGAACCAGCCCAGTCCTGAGGACTGGGGCCATCACCCACGGTCCTCCTTGCCTCCCTCCTCCCCCCACATTATCTGATTTTCCCTTTCCAGCACAGGGAAGCAGGAACAGCCCCATGGTCCCAACCAGAAGCTGTGTTAGACAGGGGCTTCCGGTTGTGGAGGGTGGTAGGAGGGAGCTGGCGGGGCAGGGCCAGGCAGGCCTTGTTGCTTAGTCCTGCCACTGGCTTCCCTTGGGTTCTATTGCCCCTGACTCCTGTCAGCTTTGACAGGCAGCCAGGGGCACATAAATATTAATTTTCTAAATGTTGAGGGGCCCCGTGGGCCAGATAGAATGGCCTGGTGGGTCACATCCAGCTGGCGGGCATTATTTTGCCCACCCCTGTTTTAGTCCCTAGAGCGTTCAAACAGCTGCCTGCAGTTGTTCCCAAGTTTGAGTCCAGGTCCTTCAGTCCGCAGTCCTGGCTGACCAAGCCAGTGAGATCTCCAGTGAGAATAAACCAGGTTCCAATGCACGCTGCTCTCTCAACCCCTTACTCCAGCCTCAAGCTTCCTCTTCCTTGTTCCCCACCTCAGCCTCTGGGGGTTTCTGGGAGTTGCAGTCCAAATTAACAGTCAGCATCTCTCTGCAGACTGCGCCCTGGTTCCACCTGCCCTTGCACACATTACGTACACACCCACATAAACAGCAGGAAAACAGACTACAGTACCCTTTCCAATAAAGTACTAACTGATGGTAGAAGGGAAATTCTGAAACTGATTATAAGCAAAATGTTATTTAATGAACAGAGGAAGCAAACTGGGGAGAGAAAGGAGAACTTCCCTTGGGAAGCTATCTGAAAGTGGGAATGGCCAAGTTTATTGATGAGAGGAAGTGCATACACAGGAGATGTAGCTCTTACCTGCACTCATCATGCCTGCCATTTTGATCTAAGGATTTATGAACGTGCAGACAAAAAATTCAGTTGTGGGGATTTGTCCAGTGCGTGTGTACGTTAGCAATGTTCAAAACACAAGCCCTGAGTTTAAGATGGCATTTGGTGCCAAGATTGCAGAACACCAGGCCTTGTTGTAGACTTTTAAATATAGTGTTGTACTGACCATTATTTATCAAGGAATCCCACAGACCCTTAGGCAAAATTGCCCAATCTTGATCCCTTACATTAAGTATTGGTTTTTCATAGATGCTCAGTACTGCACCCAAAACTACTCTTATTGGCTCGAATGGTTGTTTGGGTAAAAACCCCAGAAAGGAGATCAAAGTATTAGGAAGATATTTCACTTCTGACAGTGGCCATGCCAGTGAACTTGATAAAATGTGAGGGGGCTGGGAGCTGGACCTAGGCATGTATACAAATAAGCTACCTTGGTCAGTTCCTCAGAAGACTACATGCTGCTGCTGTTCTTGCTCTAGCTGAGGATACCTCACTGGCACAAGCTATTTCTTTGTATATATAATATATGCTTATGCTGTAACTGTGTGTCTACAGGACTGCTCACCCCAGAGTGAGTTTGGTTTGGAGGGGGAAAAAGGCTTTTGTCAGGACAAGGGTATCAAAGGCGAAGGTCCAAGATACTTCACATGCCTGTGTCCAGACAAGTGCAGGCATGCAGTGTGTGATGCCACAGACCCATCTGTGGTGCCATACACCGCATATGCAGGCACTTCCCACACTGCTACTTAGTAGTGCAGGGGGGGTTTCTTGACCCCAGGAGATCCCAGGGTCAAAAAACCCAGGCCAAAAAAAAAGTGGGGCGGCACACATGGCAACAGCATGTGCTGCCCAAAACCAGAGCCTAGCTAGCCGGAGCCATGCTCCAGGTGCCAGCCAGGCTTCCTTCCATGGCTGCAGCCCCAGGAGGCCCCAGGACCCCAGGTAAGGCTGATGGGGCCAGCACATTTGCTGACCCCAGCCTCCCCTACCCCACCTGGGATAATCTGCAGAGCACTCATGGCACAGGCATTCCCCAGGGACGAATAGCAGCAGCACAAGGTGTGCCTGTTTCCTAACCATGGGAAACAAATGCTGCTTGTCCCCAGGGAAACAAATGTCCGTGGTTGTCTGGACACACCCATTTGTTTAGCAGTTTTGTCTCAAATGTTTTAATAGTGGGCCTCAAGTTTTGCCTCAAGTGTTTTAAACACTGGGCATTTTTACACACGCTGTGGGATGCATCACTGAGCACTTTAACTAGCAAGCGTCACATGTATCAGCATCACTTCATGTCCTCATACTGAAAAAATGGTGATGGGGTCATTGAACGTGTTTTATTTCAAAATGCCCCGCCACCATTTTTTCAGTGCAGAGAGAGACAGCAGTGCTGATGCACATGATGCTGAAGGCTGCCGGAGCACATCAATTTCTGTGCTCCAGCAGACTCAATCGAGTCTGCTCCAATGCACTGGATTTCCAGAACATTGGAGCAGTCTCTGCACATGTGTATAGGAACCCACTGTGCTGCAACAGGTGAAAAGCTCTAGGAAAAGCATTTGAAAAGCTCTAGGAACTTATTTTCTTATAGATTTGCCTGCAGTCTTTTAATGTGACAGTGTTCTTTGGAAATAATTTTATTGGCATTTAAATTTAGCTAAATATTAAATACGTGCCTGGAGATGGGGTAGAATCCGGAGAGGTGTTTCTTTTGCAGAAATCAAATGGTACCCAGCCCCATGCAAATAGTTCTACTTATAACCATTTATTCATAACTATAGATTGTATTTTCCTATGCTAGGTTTTAGCTCTAAGGGAAAACTGGACGGAATTATCTTCCCCAAACAACTGGCTTGAAACCTTGAATACTCCAAACAGGATAAATATCCCATGTCCTTTGCAAAGAAAATTGGAGATAAATCCTGAATGAAAATGCAAGTAATTTAGACGAGCACTAGCAGGACTGAAAAATAAATGAGCTGCTTTAAATACCTTTGGGACAGCCATTTCTTATGGGTTTGTACAGCCTCTAGCACAGCCCTTAGTACAAACACTGCCCAAGCTGGGGAGAGGCCTCAGCTGCTGCTGCAGTATAAATGAGTTGTTGGCACACTCTACTGCATGCTCCTTTCCAAAACAATTTACTGCTCAACTTTCTCCATAACAGAACAGCCTCTCAGAAACAATCAGCTTATTGATCCCTCCCCAACAAGAGCTTCTGCCTGATAACATAGAGCAAGAGATCAGAAATTGCTCTGCCTATTGGAATGCATAGGCATAGAGGAGATCTTTGGCTATTGTATGGTTAGGAAACAGGACTTGCAAAGGTGTTGCAAGATAAAGCCTCCTGTAAAGAAATTAGTAGAATTAATCAAAGTAGTTTTTTTTCAAGGCTTTATCGTCTGGTAATCCTGCTTTCCAGGGCATTCAAATAGAAGCTACATTCCCCGAGTCGTACTTTATCATTATCAGACTGGTATCTTCCCCTTTCATATAGCAGGCTCTCTCAGGGACTAGGCCCAATCCATAATCAGTTGTAGTGATTAGTGTACTATAGGAAATATTTTTCTTAACATATTTTTCTTTGAAATGCATGACATTGAGATAAAAATTGCCCAGTAATTTACTCTTTACTTCTGTTGATAACAGTGTTTAAATAGAGAACTTAAAAACTAAATTCCTTTTAACTGTTTCTCCTGTTTCATTTCTGTACATCTCCTGGTTACAAATACTGAAAGGTAATGGCTTTAAAGAAAATCACAGCAGAATATTTCTTTGTTGGGGTGGAAAGGGTCAAAAGGACTGTTCTTTACCCTTCACATTAGGTCCCGTGTATGCGCATGCGCTCACACACACACACACACACACTTTTGGGTTAATAAACACTACATTAAAAACAAAATTCTTCATCAAGTAGTTGTGGGAGAATCTCAACCCACTTCAAAAAGCAAAAAGGTTTCTAGCCCTCACAGTTCTGAACAAAAGCTTGTGAAATGTGTCCCAAATGCACCCTAAAGGCACAAACAGCCACCTTCTTTATTTTATTACTCTAATTAACCTTTAAAACCGTCTTGATTTTTAAACATTTGCAATTGGCCATATTGGCTTTGTAGCTGAAAATTTTCAGCTTGGTTTTTAAGGTGAAGAGGTGGGCGGGGGGAAGAGGGAGGGAAGGGCAGGTTACTGAACCACAGAAACGTTTGCCTTTCGATAGTGTCTCTGCTCAAAACATCAGTGGAAGAGTAACAAATCCCAGTGCCTGCACTTTTAACAGCTCATCCTGAGTTCTGGAACTGAATGGACTGGTTAGCGCCTTCCAGATCTATTGTCTGTGGGAAGCCTCAGCTCACCCAACTTTGCATTTGCTAGGAGGAAAACTGGAAATGTAATGTTGCTTTTAAATGTAGGCCAGGATAAAAGCCCATGGGAGATGATAAAGCCCTGAGGAGGGATGGAAATTCCACCAATGGCCCTGTTTATCAGATAACAACAGAGGCTGGAGATCTCTGCTTTTTTGCATAATTATATTCATGACATTAGCTCACTATTCTATTCATTTCAAATCTGGACAAGCAAAACTGATTGGTTTAACAGTATGGTGGAGGGGAAAATGCCAGAAGCTGAAAAGGATCGAGGTATAACCAGACCATGCAGACTGCTAGGTTATATATTAAAGCAAGCTGTATTAAAAAGTTATAAGGAATTGCTGACTAAGGCTGCCCACAAAGAACACAGAAAGCTCAGAGCTGGTTTAAACAAACATAGTAGAACAAGAGAAAGGGTGCCTGTGCATCTCAGCTTGTAAATTAAAGGAGACTGGCTAAGAGAAATGTTAGTTCTGATTCGCCGGCTGTGCATGCACAAGGTTTTCAGAGCATGTTACATATAAAAGAATCAATCCTCCCTAAGCAGCATTAAAGACTGGGTTTTCAAAATGGCTCCTCCAGCTGTGGCCATAGTGCACACGTTTTATTTGCAATCACACAAGATGGTAAGTCTGTAGCAAGGAGCCTTAGAGTAAGTCTTCTCCAAGAACACAGACTGAGATGGTGCTAATGATAGAAACAAGCAAATCACGTATTTGAATCCCATGTCCTTTCCAGCAAGAGATGCTGACCAGAGCAGGGGCTTGCCAAAGAACAGAGGGCCAGGAGGGAAAAGAGTGAGAGCAGAAGAATATGGAGCCAGCAAGAAAGACTGAGGAAACAGACTGCATTCAGAATAACACAGGGGATAGGGAGCAGAGAGGCAGATCATATAGAGAGCTGGGGAATAGTGGGACTGGAGGAGCAGTTCATGGAAGATCACTGATTCCTCAGGGTTAGCTAAACTGCTCTGGGGCCCCAGCCCATTTAAATTAGAATTTTTAATCTGAATAGAGTCACAGAAGTCAGGCAAAGAGGGGAAAATGGCTCCCCCAAAGGCTCAAAGATCACACTACGATCAGGTACAATTCACTGGCTTTTTCAGCTTCATGCTTTTGGGTGTGTGTAGACTAAACGAGGGGCATGTGTGCATGACATTTTAAAGCGGGTTAAATGCTTTTGCACCACTTTAATGGCATTGGTTTAAATTGCACATGTTGGTGGCGTATTGCACATTAATTCCAACTGCTGTAGCATATTTGGTGGTATAATGCGCCTTAAATGGCTTTGTGGCGCAGCAAACTCAAACGCCCTCAAAGAGTTTTAGTTTGCTGCCCTACAGCCGTGGAGCGAAGCACTGGGCTCCATGTGGCTCAGGGGCTGTGCAGGCAGCTCGGCAGCAGCCCAGGAAAGTAGGCTACACCGAAGAAAAACAGAAGCGGCGAGCCTCATCTTTTCTTTTTCTTTCCCTGGAGCCTGCCTGCCTGCATGAGCTATGCGAGGAACTATGGCTGCAGTGCCCCCCAGGACAGCCTGAGCCAGGTGCCTGCGGGCGGGTGCCACCTGGAAGGGGGCACTGCTGCCACGGAGGGAAGCACCAAGGACCGCTCTGCCACCAGCAGCTAACCATCTCCTCCGCACCGCTGGAGGCAGGTAAGACACTGGTATGCACAACACAGGGGTTTACTTCACCCTAAATTGAAGCTGTGTTTTTAAAAACCCACCACTTCAATTTACGGTGAATTAAACCCCTGATTCATCTACACACGTCCATTTAATGCCACTCCCACAGGGTTTGACATCCCCCTGCCTAGGCCACAACTTTCTGAAGTGCCTAGTGATTTTTAGGGGCCCAGATGTACAAGGGGCCTGTCCACAGAAGGCACCAGGCACCCTCTGAAATTCAGACCCCTCTACTTAGACCCCCATTGGGCACCCAGAAATCGTTAGTCCTTTGGAGTTCTTAGTTTGAACTCTTGGGATGGTTAAGGGGGCATGTGAGCGTTTCATAAGCATTTCCCTTTAATGAAATCAGCAGTTCCCCACTTCTCAGATCTACTGTCTCTGCCCCACCCTCCACCCACACCCAGCCAAGTATGAGAGATCAGTTAAGATGTTCTCCTTCCCATTGAACCACATGCCTTGATTTGCTTAAACACACACACACACACACACACACACACACACGTCAACAAGGCTAATTTCATAGCTAAGGACTGATTCCACATGGTATCACAGACAATTGTTGCTCTTGTTCAGGACACCTGGTCATATTGGTATGATTGGAAATTTCTTCTTAACTTGGAATCTGTCTCACTGTCTGCAATGCTCTTATACAGCATTTAGCTTGCATTTGGCTCTGGGCTGGGGCTGGGGCTTGGGCTGTGTGGACAACATTGGTTTTAGTTGGTGTGTTCCTGGATTTTGACAGAGGGCAGAAGGCTGGTAGTAGGTTTGGTGCTGGGATATGTTTAATACTGTTAAGATGACTAGACAATTACACTTGTGCCTTGCCTATGTTTCAGTTAGCCCTGATTTCAGCCCCTACTGGAGACCAAGGCTAGTTGTCTGCATACAGCAAGGATTTGATCTAATGGGTACTGATGGGTTGCTACTGTTGCATTCCCCTAGTGCAGGCAGGCAGACAGGAAGCTGATATCTTGTTCACATTATACTAAATTATCAGGCTTCTATGCAAGATGTAGCAAGGTAATCTCTTGTGCTCTAATCTGTGCTGCCCTGGCTAGGTACATCTACCTTGCACTTCCATCTTTGCATGAGTAGGCCTGACACTTGGCACCAATGTAATCTTGCTTCTATCAGCCTTGCCTGTCTTCACTATGATTGCTGCATTGATGGCTGGCTCTCACTGACTGCAAGGGCTTTGGGAATATGAGGTTAGTTAGAAGCAAAATGACTGTGCCCGCTGTCAGTGCTCCAAGGCCAATGCTTGTAAAGTTTAGAGGTTTTTCTATATATAAATAACCCTGGCCTGCTGTGTAAGGCTTAAGAGCTGGTCACAAGCAGGTCAGTAGCAGTGAAAGCAGTTAAGTTCTCAAAGTCCC
>NW_005842114.1:1635578-1641898 GCF_000455745.1 Alligator sinensis | reverse complement strand
GGAATCTTGGCTTCTTAGCCAAAGGATCATTCTGTCACAATAATCAAGGGGCACCAGTCCTGAACACTTACTGGTTAGGGGGTTGAAATTTCTACAAAGGTGATGTGTGGCTGAAAATGCGAAGCGCCTATATCTAAAGCCTGCTCTTAACAGGAACCAGATCAAAGCAGCGTTACCAACAGGACTTAAGATTCTGGGGCCACAATGTGGTCACTCGGGCTCTCTTCCACCCACATCCGTTCAAACCAGGCTTCCTTTTGAAAAGAGCCTGCAGTACAATACACTGGGTAAACAGGAGGCAGGGTTTCCGACTGTATTTCACATGAGCAGTTTCTTCCTGTTTGAATTTTGTTTCCAAGCTAGCTATGTTCCTGGCAATCTTGGAAATGGCTCATTTTCACACTAGGAAAAGGGCCCATATTTGAGTGGAAAATTCACAGTAGATGAATTTCACCCCATGCAGAAAGGCCTAAGCATTGCTTGAATATTGTATATGGTGTAGAAAATTTCTTACTGGCCTCTACCGATAGGCATTTCCCACCTGGTATGGGCCCTAGTTTTTGACAAATGATACCTATGATCTCCTTTCCTAACAAAGTGCAGAAGGTACCCTTGTATATTCCAGGTGCCTTTCCACTTCACCCACCTAATTATAATGCCCAAGGTATAACCTAACCACTCAGACTGGTAGATATAAATTCAAACAGGCTGTACTAAAAGGTTATAAAGGAATTACTTTCTAACTGAGGCCACTTACAAAGAACACTGAAAGCTCAGAGCTGGTTAAAACAAAACTAGAAGGACAAGAAGAAAGGGGCTAATGATGCCTGTTTAATGAAGAACATATCATCCAATAGCATTAACTTTCACAGTGACTAATAATCTCTATCCTGTTAAGAGGTTTCTCAGGAAGTTTTGTTCCATTGATGCTTCCCAGGAGCAAGTCCAGCATCTGAAGAGGTAGGGGAGGACATAGGAACCATATCAATAGAAAGGAGATCTTGGGAGATGTTCTAAGGTAATTCTCTTCCTAAAAACCTGTGCTAATTTCCTTCCCAAATTATCTCAATTTCTTGTGCATTCAAATAGGAGCTGCATTCCCAAATTTTATATTATTTTCCCTTCTTCTGGCTCGTATGCCTTCAAACTGCTTAACTGGAAACTGATTTATTCTTCTTGTACTACATCCTTACTAGTTCAGCAGTGTTTAGTGACTTACTCCTTTTTGTAGCTAGATGGCATCACCAGAACTGTTCTGTAGTTCCACTAGGTGCCTGTAGGTGTTCGGGTTCATAAAAGAGGCCCTACAAAAAGGGTGGCTCAGATGACAGAGCATTGGGTTCTGTATGTGGCTGTGTCTAGTGCCTAATGGACCTCGAACAAATCACTGCCGTCTTCTGTACCTCAGTTTCCCCATCCGTAAAGTGGGTCTAATGACAATGACCTCCCTTTGTAAAACAGGTTGAGATCAATTGAGGAAGTGCTGTTTAAGTTAGGGGCTATCATCTTTAACTTTGGGGTTGGATCCTGCAAAAGCTAGAAGATTCCTTTATACAAAGGGCTGGCTCAAGACATATGTACCACTTAAAACCCTAATTTTTGCCTAACCACTGTTAAAAGGCACATAGGCTTCATACTGATGCTCTGCTAGTGACCTGCACAGACCTGAGTCTCTGGCAGCTTGGCCCATGGGTCTGCTAGGAGCGCAAGTGCAATACAATTCTAGGATTGGAGTGTTCATGGAAATGACCATAAGCCCCTGTCCATCAGCTCCCCCTGCACTCGCATAGTACCACTACCGCTGTAGTCCACGAGGCATCATGCTGGCAGGGAGCATAGTATTTGCAGAGCTGGGACCATAGAAAAGCAAGGTTCCAAGCTGAGAAGACAATTACCCCCGTGTTACCACAGATGTGTGCCCTCCTCCCCACCACACACACACACTTTTAGCAACCCCAGCTCCCTCCCGCATCTACTGATCTCACAGAGGACCCAATCCATGAAATTAATGGCAATCCAACTAGGAATCACTTACAGAATTTTGTGAGCAATTTTCCAAACCATTTCACCTTTGAGCTGAGATTAAACACAAGCAGGTTTCAGTCACAGGATGAAGCTTAATGAGGGAGACACAAGGGAATGAATAATAATGGGCACAGGGGCCTGATCCTCAGTGAAGCTCTAGTTCCTACTACCGAGCTGAGCATTCATTCAAATGCTGCTTAGGGGCCATAACTGAAGCCCTGCTCCCTATAAAAAGGGAATCTTAGGACATGGGACCAGAATGACGGCTCTGTGTTTGTATTAGGTGCCATGTCAGTCCCTCTGTCACAGTAACTCCTCTGAGATGGGGAGAGGGGGGAATCTAGCAGGAGCAGAGGAAGAAGAGGCGCTCTCATATCTCCTCCTGTATCCCACAGAGCAACGCTGAAATCTAATAACATTGCACCACCTAGTGGCTGCTTCCTCATTCCAGCAAGTTAGCTACAAATGTCCCTGAAGGGCTCCAGTAGCAAGCAAGAAGAGCTGCATTCTCTAAATATATCCTGATAGGCTGCAGCCCCTAACATGCACCTATCTTCCCTGGGAAAAGACTTGTCCTATCTCATGCACTGATGTAAAGTATCCCAAGGAACCATGGCTCTGCAAACAAGCACAGGTGACTTTTAATATGCACAATTTTACATGTGTTTTGGCTGCAGCAATTTCAAGCTAAGAGCAGCACCAAGCGGAGAGAGAGAATCTACGCATCATCTTCACCTTCCTTTTCCCAACATGGAAGAGCAGATGCATTCCCTCCCTCCCATTATCACAGAGCAGGCACCAGAACTGCAAAGAGAGGGCAAAACCCTCACCTGAATGCTGGTCTAGGAGCTGCAGAATATGAGAGACAATTACATCCTATGTCAGCAAGACAAAGACTTGACAGCAAAGGTAACAATGACAGACTTCAGGGTGAACAGCAAGTTAACTGGGCTTGACTCTGGGCTGGCTTGCCTTGAGCAGTCTGTAGTTAGCCAACTCACAGCTGCAATAGCTGCAGGTGGTATGCAGAGTCCAGGGCAAGAGCTGTTGCTTCACAGCCATGGAGCTAACAGACTGACTGCCTCAGAGCCATACTTAGATCAAATGACCAGGCTTCCAGTGGGCACTATCCCATGGCCCAGAAAGGAGCATATCCCAATGTCCCAAAACACAGACATGCCACTGAACAGACTACGAAGGGACAGCTATCAAGTAGCTGCCCTAGGGAGACCCTGCAAGATTTACAGAAAGATCCCTTACCAAAGCACCTCAAGCTATAAGTTGCTATATGTAATGGGCTACCTCCATCCCTGCAGCCAGAGTTTTAAATCAACAGGGGTTAAGAGCTGAGTATTATTTGAAAACCCCATTGGCCCTGTATCTACATCTTTAGATACAAAAAACCCTTAAAATATCTGGCCCCGAAGGCCTGACCCATTAAAAGGCTTCAAGGTGGAATTCAAGCACTTAAGTCCAAAACCTTACCCCTCAACACCCCCTGCTCAGCTGCTGCCTGACCCCAAGGCAGCTGAAATTTTTACTTAAAGTCTTGAGGCATCTAGAGCTTTTTCTATATTAGTGCCCAGAATAGTCCTAGCCCTAGCAGGCCTGGTTTACTCTGTTCTCAAGTTCACATCTGGATCCAGAATGCAAGCATTCCTCTCTGCCTACCACTCTATGGGCTCAGCCTAGCAGTTGTTCTCAGAGCACACACCTCCAGCATCAGGCTCCTTAAATCTTTATTACCGCTGCATATTGTAAGTAGAAAGAGTGTCTAAAAATAGTGCCTAAAAAGTAAAAATCTGTCCTTCTTTGAGAAATACAATCAGACAATGGCAGCAAGGGGCAAGGTATTCAAGCAAGGAAAGTACCAGACAAACAGGTGCTGAACAAATTCTGGAATTCAGGTCAACATCTCGTTTCTGCTGATTCACTCCCTTGTAATAAAGTTCTTATTGGAAATGTTTCCTTCAATAAACTTCTGTGTCAGACTTGTCTCAAGCACAATTTGCCTGGACTCTTAATACCTGGCATTCTATGAGCTCTTTGCAGCTGAGAATCACAGGCAATGCAAACCCAAACTGTGGCAACCTTCTTGCTGGGGAGAGAATTACCCCAGAAAGAATCTAAGGTAAAAACTGCCACAGATTAAAGTAATTTAATGTAAATTTGTATTAAATGTAAATGTATATTAAAACTTCAGTTTTTAGTGCAGAAGTTTTTACCTCCTTTAAGCAACTTAGCAGTCATCTGCCTCCATCCATCCTAAAGCAGTTGCTTGCTTAAGTAAACTGCTCACCCTTTATCTACCAGTGAGCTGCTTATATGTGCAGCCACCCAGATAAGGGTGTTAATTGTTTATCCCACTAATCTGCATTGCTGTAGAAGACTGAAGGAAATTACAGTGCAACATACAGCTCTGTGTCCAGGGTTACAAAGTACTTCCTAAGTTATTAGAAATCACACCTGTGGTTTCCAGTTTTCAAGGTATACTCCAGTGGAGCAACACCACCCTTAAAGGGTAAATGACACGTGTCTGTGCTGTTGGTCTGCTAAGTGTAGACCACATAACCAGGGGTAGGTGATAAGAGCACTTTGGAGCACAACAGCAGCAGCTACTGCCACTCCAGGTGTAGAACCTGGTTGCTAAACCTCTGATGTAAACAGGCCTGTCTGTTGGCTGGAAAGATCCCTTCATGCATCTTCTTCTTTAGCTGGCATGTTCATTAGGTGTTGCAGCTTTACAGTGCAAAACCCGGTCAAGGATTTTAAAAAAAGAGAGAGAGAAAGAGAGAGAACCCTGCCAGGTAATGTAATTACTTAAAACTCCACCCCAACCTGCTCTCAACAACAGTACAGCCAGGTACTGGGGGAACTCAGACCACAGGACTACCACAGTGCAAGTTACAGCTCATACTCCAGTGCTTCCTGGCCAAGAAGGCAAGGTACTCTCTGCTGACAGAGACTGCATGGCTAAGGAGAAGTCCTGGAGCCAGATCTCTTTTATTGGCTGGGCAATTGGATAGGTCCTCTCCTCAGGCGTGAGAAGCTTTCACCTGCTGTTCCCCTACTTTTCTTTCTGAATACACCCATCTTTAGACATCCTCTCTCACCCCAGCTTGTGGGGCTGAACCCTCCCTTCCACTCTCCACCCAGTGCCAGGCAGGTAGAGGAAGAGTTCCTTATGCCTTGCAATGGCATTTTAATCAAATGACTTTGCAGAGCTCCTACCCCTAGAAAGGGGAGCAGTTTGCTCCAAACCAATCTGCTCTCTGGCTATGTTCACTGAAATACAAAACTAGTTGTATTTTGGCAGACCCTTTAAGCCACTGTGTAGGCTTCAGGGCTGTGCGAGACTTTGGACCATGTTTTGGATCCGGAGAAGCTTCAGACACTTTGGTGTCTGAAGCAGCATGTCTGGATCAAAGCGCTGGCTTTGTTAGGCTTTCCGAAGCGGTTTGGAGCTTCAGAAAAGCTTCAGAGCCCCTTCAGAGATCCAGTCGTAGGATATAATGGGGAAACAATGAAATATCTATAACTTTGTTATTTTGTGTCTGATTTGGATGAAATTTGCAGGGGTTGTAGCCTCCGCTAAGAGCATGAGGCCTTCCAAGTTTCAAGAAGATTGGTGCATGGGTTTGGGGGGAACTGCACCCCAAATTCTTAATAGCAAAACTCATGTCAAATCTACGTGTTACAACACAGGGGGGTGACAACTGCAGGGGCAGTAGCCCCTGGTGAGGCCACAAAGCCTGCCAAGTTTCAAGACAATCGGTTCAGGGGTTTGGGGAGAACTGCACCTCAAGCTGCCGACAGGCAAAACTCATGACATAGATGACCCTGTGTGTGTTAAGGCGCAGTGGGCTGAAAACTGCAGGGGTGGCAGCCCCTGCTGAGGCCACAACACCTGCCAGCTGTCAAGGAGATCAGTGAAGGGGGGTCTGGGGCCCTGCACCTCTAGCTACTGACTGGCAAAACTAGTGACATGGGTGCTTGTGCAACTGTTTCTGTCTTGGGGCGGGGGGGCAATGACTACTGCAGGCCTGGCTGCTAAGCTCCTGTGTTACCAGTTACCAATCAATCATGACTACAAGAAAAACTACAGACCTTGATCCCCCCGCTACCTAACCCGGGGAATTATACATGCTCCCTAAAATCCACAAACAAGGGAACCCTGGCAGACCTATCATATCCAACCATGGGACCCTAACTGAGGAAATATCAGGTTTCATTGAATCAATCCTAAACCCGCTCATCACCCACAGAGCAAGTTTTGTACAAGACACTACAGACTT
>NW_005842114.1:1628823-1634613 GCF_000455745.1 Alligator sinensis | reverse complement strand
AATGCCCTGATGGAAAATACGTAGGAGAGACCAAACAACAACTGCGCACCAAAAAGAACGCACACTGGAAATCTATCAAAGAGAAATACCCAGTTACCGGTGGGGGCACATTTCTCACAAGAAAACCACTCTCTCTCCAATCTCTCAGTCCTGATCCTCAAAGGCAACTTACACAACACTTCCCAGAGACGAGCCTATGAACTCCTCCTGGATACTAAAAATCATGGACTAAATATAGCCATTGGATTTTTGACACACTATAACCTGCCTGACATCTGACTCCCCAGCCCAGCCTCTGGCTTCTTTACTTTTCATTCCATCAGGAAGAGCACACACCAACTGCTGAAACTTCCTTAGCCTGGCAAAGGGTGTTTGAACCCGAAAGCTTGCTTAATAACTATTCTCCAACTATTTGGGTTGGTCTAATAAAAGATATCAGATTCACCCAAGGAACCTTGTCTGCCTATATCCTTAGACCAACACGGCTACAACCCACACCCCTGCAATCAATCATGATTCACTCAGGGACCAGCTCAATACACAGTTGCTAGGTAATGTAACCAGTTATTTAGCAACAATTAACACCTACAGAACCAGAGACTAAGGAGAGGAAGGAATCAATACAGACAATCAACTGCCCCAAAGCAGAGACAGTCAGTTGCACAAGCACCCATGTCAGGAGTTTTGTCTGTCAGCAGCTAGAGGTGCAGCGCTCCAGAACCCAGAACCCCCCTGCACAGATCTCCTGGACAGCTGGCAGGCTTTGTGGTCACAGCAGGGGCTACTTGAAACTTGGTTTCCTTGAAACTTGGCAAGCTTTATGGCCTGAGCAGGGGCTACTACCCCTGCAGTTTTCAGCCTGCTGTGCCTTAACACACACAGGGTCATCTATGTCACGAGTTTTGCCTGGCAGGAGCTTGAGGGGCAGTTCCCCCCCAAACCCCTGCACCTTTCAAATTGAAACTTGGCAGGCTTTGTGGCCTCACCAAGGGCTACCATTTCTGCAGTTTTCACCCCACTGTGGCTTAACGCATACACATGACTTGAGTTTTGCTTTCAAGAATTTGGGGTGCAGCTCCCCCCAAAGCTCTGCACTGATCTTCTTGAAACTTGGCAGGCTTTGTGGCCTCACCAGGGGCCACCACCCCGGCAGTTGTCACCCCCCTGTGTTGTAATACGTACACGTGGCATGAGTTTTTCTTTCAGAAATTTGGGGTTCAGTTCCCCCCAAACCCCTGCACCGATCTTCTTGAAACTCAGCAGGCTTCATGCTCTCAGCAAAGGCTACAACCCCTGCAATTTTAATCCAAAATCAGACAAAAAACAACAGTTAAAGATATTTCATTGATTCCCCATTATACCCTATGGCCGGATCTCCAAGGCAGCTCTGAAGCTGCTTCGGCCTGATCGAAGTGGAAACCCAGTCTGGAGCTCCGGATCGGATCCCTGGCATCCGAAGCAGCTGGATCTGAAGCCGGATCTAATAGCTGCCTACTCACACAGGCCTAGTAAGCTTGTATCCACCTTAGTCCATAAGCATCAGCTCAGAAAGAACAGTCAGGGTTTTATTAAACATAGGCAACATCTCCGTTTTCCAATTAAAAGTTAATTATCTTTTAGTCATTATCTAGGCTATCCTTGCTCATTTTTCCCAGAATCGGTTCAACATTAGATCTTCTTTAATAAGCAATTCATATATGGCAGGCCACCCAGATAGATCGGGATTTACACCATTAGCAAGAGTGAGCAGTTAGTTTTCCAGACTCGTAATCCGTTAATTTAGGGCCTTTTCCACAAGGTAGAGGTTCAGATTCTGCACCAGATATGTGTTCTAGCCAGTTGTGGCAGCCCATAGCTCAGGGTCTCCATTCAGATGGGGTTGGGGAAGGAAATGCAATTTAGCGTTAGGCTTTACAAACCTGCCAACTAAGGGATCCTGCAGCAGGTGAGATTTATAAGCTATGAGGATGGGCCATTCTCTCCCCACCCTTGTCTCTGCTCTTTGTGATCCCTGGAAAATTTTGAAAATGCAGGGATTTTTCTCTTCCTGAAACATATGTGTATGCCAGTGCCCTTTCCATCCATACCACCCAGAGATGAAGAACACAGGTGTTATACTTCCCTCTGCATCCCAAACTGGAAAAGTTCAAATTACTTTACTTGCTGGAAACAGCCAGAGCATCTTACAATTAGTCAGTTTCCAGATACTGGAGAGTCAAACTGAGATAAAATCCTGGCTCTCTTGCAGTCTATGGGAATTGTGCCATTGACTCTAACAGATTAATTCAAAAGCTCTAGTCTTTCCTGCCCCAAAATCTCCATTTCCCTGCCTCTTGCACTTGCTTCTCCGGGTAGATGTAAGCAGAGTCCAGGCTGGCTTGCCCCCCATGAGCACTTATGATAAAAACTCTGCTTCCATTGGGCAAGATTCCTGAAACAGTCTGGTCCCTTCGGCAGGGAAGGCAGGTCAGAATTTTTGAGGCGAAAGCTCAGCAGGGAATCAGCAGGCTGACAGGAGCTTTGCCCAGCACCATTCCCCACAGAGCCAATGCTGTAAAAACTCTTGCTCTGGAAGGCAGGGACTGTGCCAATTACAGAACAGCCCCCAAATTACACAGTTTAGGCGACTGGACAAGATGAAAGGGTCACATCACTAAGACAGAGATGACCCACAAGCACAGGCTGAAAGTAACTCCACAAGGAGAAAAAAAATTGGATCCTGACGGCCCGTAGGGAAAAGACAGAACGGAACCAGGGACTGGAAGCTGAAGCCAGACATTCTTGTTGAGAATAAGGAACAAATATGTAGCAGTGAAGGTGATTAATTACTGGGGCAAACCACCCAACCTCCCAGGATGGTGAGCATATGGTAACCACATACTTTGGTGTCATGGCAGAGGCAGGGCTTTCTTCACCCCTACATTCCACCTGTGACCTGCTGTAAGGGGCTGTTGGTGTTTCTGGTATTGTGCCTTGCAGTTGTGTGAGGCTTTGAAGGGGTCATTTGGGAAAATGCTTCTGGAAACAGGTGCCTGCAAATGTAGGGACCCAGATCTGATGGCCCAGAAGGCTCTTTCTACTCCTGTTCCTACCAGAAGTAGCAGGTCCTCCATTCCATGCTGGTTTAATATCCAACCTGGCTGCATTTCTGAAAGAGATACCTAGTCAGACACAAATTACAGAGCTCAATACAGGATGGGGGGAGGGACTAGATGAAAGTCTAGGTCCTCTTCTACCTAGGTCAAACTAGATGATCAAAGACACTGTACTCCATTGACCAGGGAAGTACATAATCCTGCATAACATTGCCAATCCCAAATTATGGCCTATTGCTTACATTGTAACACTCTCCGGTTATTCCCCTATCAATTAACTGCATGAACCACTTAAAAACAGTGGCCTTCAGTCCCAGGGTCTGCTTTGTAACTTAATTGCACTGAAGTTAACTGTCTAGTAACTGTATCTGCTTTGTCATTTCTTGAGCTCCTGTTAAGGATGCCAGGAATGGTGATGAAGGAGCTGTCAAAGGGCTGCTATTACAAACCTTGAACATGGCTACTCAGTTTCACAGCTGGTGTCTCCCCTCATTTTCAAGGCTACTAAGAGCAATCCTGAAAGTGTTAGAAGCCTTACAAATGAGGAGCGAGTCAACTGGGGGCTGCTGATGCTATGGCACTGACACTTACGTGTATTTAATGACAATTGTTTACATCAAGATTGGACAAATGCAAATTCTAGGTAAATGCCATCTCTTCTCAGTCCCAGTGATGCACTTAAAGAGAGACTACCGTATAGAAGTGTCTCCATAGGAAGTATAAATTCATACACTTTCACTTATAGTTTATTCTCCTAGTTTAGGATGGGATCAGGATTTTTCTTGGCTTGGAGATTAAAAAATAGTTGGAAGTATAAAGCAACATGAAGATGACACAGGATAAAGACTGGCATCAGCAGAACAGTGCAGGTTTGGAGTTAGTGAGATTCTCTGGTTTAGCTGAGCTGCAATCTGGGTTAGTCTACAAAGCGCTTGTCACACTGAGATTTTCTGTGAACAACCCCACCCAGGATTCAATATTTCATGGAGTCTCAATTCAGATTAGTGACAAGATAGCAGGTTTTGGAGATGGGGGGGATCCTTTTATAAAGGATGAGATCAAGAGACATTCCAGTATTTTTTTTAAAAGGCAAAAATAGAACTGGCTGCAAAGTTGTTTTAAACCAATATTCCCAGCTGTGGTTGCAAACCAAACATTGCAGATCTGAGAACCAAAAATAGAAAGAAGGGAGAAGTGGCTCCCTGAATTTTCCTTGGCCAAACAGAAATTAAGCAAGCTATCAACTAGCATAAAAAGAGAGAGAGAGAGAGAAAATGTATTGGGGACAGGGAAATCTCACTTCTTACACCCAAAGTTTCCTTAATCATTTTTCAGTAATAAGACTTTTCTCCTTTAAATGTGAAAACTTAAGCCACTGTCTACAGCAATATTATAGAACCCTACTGTAATTTTACAACAGCTTGTGGGTAGGACTGTGTAACTCACAAACATGGGCTATAGCATTTTAAGAGCCAAATTATGTGACTAGATACCACAGGTCACACTATCATGGCTGTCATCATTTGGCTGGAACAGGAACAAGCAAAAGGGTTTAAAAGGGCAGCAGCGTATTTGGGCAGATAATATGAAACAAAGCATGGTGTATATGCAGCATTGGTACAAGTGTAACTGTCTCAATGAGGGGAGTGACTTCTTACTGTAAGTAGCAAAGAAGTACAACTCCTCATGCCAACAGAATTTGCATCATTAAAAAGGTCTTTATACAGTGCAATCCACCTAGATGCATAGTAGCTAAATGTGCAATTCACTTCACTGCATAACCCAATATGAATCCCAACTTTTTACTGGTTGCATGCACATGCTGCCCAAATGCCTGGCATCTTTTGGCTCTACTCTTTACTTCTTAATGTAATTATGCACAATTTAACTGCATGAGCATTACACAGAAAGGCAAAAGGGAAGCAGCTGTCAAAAGCCACTACTTCAAAACCTTGAAAACAAGGAAGTTCGTCAGTTTCAGTTGCAAAATGACTATCAGAAGCCTAAAATTGGCTACCAGTTTCAGGGCAGCTAGTGTTAACCCGCTGAGAGCATTATGCATGTAATGAGCTTTGCATACAGGAACTCCAGCTCAGTTCATACTCCAGGTAAGGGCACAGCCTTTTTCAGTCTTGAGGCAGTGCCCTTAAACAGAGGTTACTGTACTGCTCTTTCCTACACTTTCATACCAGTATAACTGCATCTAAACTAGGGGGTTGTATCCCTCTAATTATACCAGCACAGTCACAGGCAAGGCAACTTCTCAGAAAAGGCTGAAGAGAACTTACACATTCTCCCTCTTGCTTTTCAAGTGGCTTTGGAATGCTGCTTTGATTAGTCCTAAAGACTGAAGTCCCCTATTCACTGATAGGATAGAGTCAGTATATGCAGTGGCTCAGCCAAGCTTTTTCATAGGGTCATAGGAAAGCTGGCCTGGAAGAGACATCACAATGTTGTCTAGTCCAGCCTCCACTCAAGGCAGGATTGTCCCTGACAAAGCATCCCAGCCAAGTGTCTGTCTATCCAAGCTGCTCCTGAAAATTTCCAAGGATGGCGATTCCACAACTTTTCTAGGTAGCCTGTTCCAATGCTCGTCAGAAAGTTCCTCTGAACCTCCAACCTAATTCCTCTGCTGCAGCTTGAGCTGCTCCTAGTCCCATCTTCTACAGCCACAGAGAAAAGCCCACGATTCCAC
>NW_005842114.1:1626944-1628792 GCF_000455745.1 Alligator sinensis | reverse complement strand
TTCCTCTTCCCCTTTACGACTTGCTTCCCAGGCCCCTGGGAAGCCCAGCTACTTTGTACCAGCTGTGTGACTTACCATCTAGCTACCTCACATTGCAACAGCTCAGACTACTTTAGAACATACCAAATGAAAAGAACCACCAGATCAGAACTGAGAAAGCAATCTTTCCTCCACTGCTAGTGGTCAATGATGCTTGCTTTAGATCAATAAATGTACCGAGCCATGACCTTCCATTACCTAGAGGCAGCACAAGCACAGGTAACAATCAGCTCCTTTCCAGAAGCACACGGCTAGCAAACTCTTGTAGATCCTGTCCCATTTCACACCATAGCAGAGGCTGTTCTCTTGCCTGTGCCTTCCACTGAACGTACATCAGCTCCCAAGCTGCGTACTGTTAACAATAACTTCTGTAGTGCTGGAGGTGAGCGCAACACCCCAGACAATCGCACAGTACTGTACTGATATAAATGACTTCCCACAGACGAAGCACCGATGGCAGATGAGTAGTTTCCTAAACAAATCGATTAAACCTCCATGCCCATGAGACAGAAAAGAATCCCAGCTAGACTCAATGCTGCCATCCTAGAATACCTTAAAAACCAAACACAGGATGAGGGTATATTGAGGCTTAGACCAGGCCTCAATAATGGGGCAAAATCCAGATGGTCCAGCCCAAAAAAGAGGCAGATTGATTTCAGAGACTCCCTAGGGCTGAATGGATTCAAAGCGATGATCAACCATCAAAAGGGCAACCCCTGAACACCATTCTCAAGCCAGAAAGCATCTTTCACCAGTATTGAGGACAAGGCACCATGCTGTCCTCAGAGGAATAGCAGGGAGCTGGAAGGTGAAATATGCAGGGACCAGAGCAGGCTGTGTGAAATTCAGCTTGATCTGTTCTGCTCAGCAGGGAATCAACTGGGGTTCAGTAAATGCCTTGTCCCTATTTCACAGGTTGCTTATTTCTGCTAATGGAGAAGAACAGGAAGGAGGTTTAAGCTCTCACTTTCTCTGGGTTGTGGGGAGGAGGAGGGGAGAGGTATTTTTCTGTAGTCTAATTTTTCCATTACTGGTTCCAAAACTTATATCCCATTTCTCCTCCAGCATTTAACACAATTTATTAAAATATGAATCTACCATGTAATACAGAATTCATAGAAGGAAAAACCCATAAAAACACTGTCTTGCCAAGAACATTTCTTCCGTGTGTTCTTTCTTAATCTTCCCATTTAAAAACCAGTACAAAAAATCATAAAAAAGGTAGGGCAATCCGTCACGATAAGATTAAGGTCCGTGATGTATGGCTCTGTTTTAACATGCCCAAGATCTGCCGAGCTTTGTCTTGCATGATGAGCTGGTCTTTGGTTCCACCACAAGCCACTGCTTTCCAAGCACGGGACATCTAGAGTGGATTAAGGGGAGGAAGGAGGAGAAAACAGATTTTAACATACATGCATAGCAACACCTCTGGGTTACGGTAAATACTCCTTGGCAGGACTATGAGACTTCAGGAGACCGTATAGAAACCCCCAACAGTTAGTCTCCAGGAGAAAGCAATTGGTATGAATGAAACGCAGAAGCTACAGTAGCTCTCTTGCCATATAGCAAGTCTTAATTGATGTCTGCTGCTGCAGATCTGTCTTCAGGCAGCTTTGCCACTAGGAGTCCCTGCTATGGCAGCAAAAAGCTGGGGATAGGAGTGCAGGTTTGGGCAAGGGGCAACATGACCACATCTTTCCATGCACTCCCCTGGGAACTGTACTCTCCCACTCAGATCCAGAGTGACTCACCCCAGATCTGAGCCAGGATGGGACTGGACACTGGCAGCATCTGCCTTCCAGTTCCCTA
>NW_005842114.1:1605559-1626913 GCF_000455745.1 Alligator sinensis | reverse complement strand
CACTGACCACAGGACCTTTTGCAAAGATCAAAGTATGGGCATTCATGGAAGAAATCAGGCAATGTGCATCTTACCAATACCCTAGGGCCTGATTTTCCCCTACCCAGTACAGGACCCAAGCAGGAGGTGGGGAAAGGAGCCACCGTGGCCATCTGGAGTAGCCAGAGTGCAGTGTTCAGACAGGCCCCCTACACTGACTGCTGCCGGGGGTGGAAAGCAGCTGATTGGCAGCCTGTGCACCATGTGGCAGGGACCCCTCTCCCCCTGTGGGACTCCTGGACAACTGTAGCCAGGAGCCTGCAGCCCCTTTGTGCTGGAGAAAGTAACAGAAAGGGGCTCCCACAGAGAATCAGATCTCCAGAGCATTGCATCTGCTAACAGCAGCACCACCATCAATGTAGTTATAGCTGCCAGCTCAACCATGGCTCAGCAGGCAGTATGTTTAAATTAGGGCCACTGCAGAGAAAGCCAAGGTAAATCCCAAGCATCTTGCAATACCTTTCTTGTCAGTCCTCCCTTTGGGCATCAGCAGAATGGACAAAATGCCCAGGGAATTTACCTAATTGGGGATCACATGGGTCCACCCTTCCCTCCATGCCCCCCAAGAGTCCCAAACCCTCCAAGCTTTTGCCAGTATACGTTACTTATACATAGCTATTAATGCCCAGAGTAATTCACTCCCAACCCAAAATGGGAGACATGGTTTATAAACCAGGGAAGTTAAATGCAAGTCCAATTTATTCTGAGGTCTGTGGGAATTGTTTTGATGGAAGAGTATTTATTCAGCACAAGTAGGAGCTTTCACAAACAAATAGGTTTAATCCCCATTACAAGCATCTGAGAAGAAAGCTATCCCTTCTCTCTGACTCATGTAACTATGTGCAGCTACAAAGAGACAGAGACAAGAAGCTGGACTGAGAAGTTAATAAAGTGCATATACATGGGCCTTTCAGAGGCTTTCAAAGCACTAACCCAGTGTAATATTAACCCCATGGTACCAATGAAGAACCAGCTACAGGAGAGGTTCAGTGACTTCCCCCAAAATCAGACAGTGGCAGAATCATCCTAGTCCAGATTGCGAGACCTAGGCTCAAATCATCAAAGTGCTCCATGCTGGGTCTGGGCAAGGTGTCTGATAGGATTAATGTAAAAAGAGAAATAAATCTGCTTTGGAGGGTCTCTGTCACCCCCCAGTGCCTCATCTACTGAGGTGTGCTTCCACTTTCATTTCACAAGTCCCAGGGCAGTGAAAAGGGTTTCTGTTGTTTACTAATATTTCAGGGGGAGGGGAAGGAGCAGGGCAGCTGTTTGCCAGCACTTACCGGAGCTGGAGGTTTGAACTGGCTTGGGATTTTCCTGGTACAGGATGTCTTCTCGGTCTTCACTTGCACCTGCATGAACCCCCTATTAAGCAAACTGTTGTCATCCTTATTGCTGGAGGAAGAGAAGTTCAGGGACCTTGAGAAGAAATTCACTGACTGCAGCAAAAAAATCAACACAGGGAAACAAGTCAGTCTGCCCCATTACACCCAGGAATATTGCCCACCTGCATTCAGACACTTGTGTTCCCAAAATTCTCCAGTCCAGTCTTTTCCTCCACACCAGAAACAACTACTTAAAAACAGTTGCTGCCAGCAAGGTTTTAGCAACCAATGTGCATAGGAAGAATTTACTTAAGAGCCTCACTACCAAAAGCACACAGCTCTTAGGAAAAATTACACAGGGCAACTGGGTTAGAACCAAATTAGCACCAATAGTGCTTAAACATGGACTCAGTCTATGCTACAACTTTCTGCTGAAACAGCAACACTGGATATAGATATGGAAGAAAACACCATACCCTTAACTGAGGCAGCTCTGTCAGCAAAATGCCTGCCGGAACATAGCTCTGTCCATAGAGGAGATATTTGGGGAGGTGGGTAGCCAAAACAATGGAAAACACCCTCTTCTCCATGAGGGGAATCTATCTGCAAACCTATAGCAGCCACAGCTCAATAATGTGGACAAGAGGGACAGCAGCTAACCAGAAGCCTAATGACACCTGGGGAGAACAACATAGGAGCAGTCCTTGTTCAGCCTAAGTGGCAGCTACAGATTGGAGAAACTGAGCCAAAACAGCAAGGAGTTTGCAGCTGGCAAGTGGCCATTTGTCTTCACTTCCTGTTGGGCCTATCTAAGTGGGGTGATGATTGGGCCTTCAGACCCAACCAAGAAATAAATCTGTTAACATGGTTCCAACTGCAGCATAGTCTGTGCCATGGAGACAGAACGTGGCTTCTAGAGGGCCAGAGGAAGCTTGTGTTCTACAGACACTCAGGGCATTTTTACACATGCAAGTGCCACAGCACCGGGCGCTTTGAAAAGCAGCTGGTGCTGTGATGCTTGCAGTTGCAGAAGTGGCAAAATGAACATCACTACTGAGAAAATGGCAGTGGTGCTCTTTTGAATGAAAACACATTGGAAGTGCTTAAGTTCAAAAGTGCACCACCACCATTTTCTGTGCACTGACACACATTTCGCCACTTATACAACTGCCCACAGTGCAGCACAGTTCACCTCAGCTCGCACATAGATTAACCAAGTCTGCTCCAAAGTGGCAGACCTCCAGCACGTCATGGGACAGAAAAGTATGTGTATAAATGCCCTCAGGGATGAGTTCAAGTCTAGTCTGCATACAGAATTTTCCACCCCATTCCTTCCCATTACTAGGGAAAAGGGAAAGGGCCATCACAGAAATCAGAGATAACTTGCTTTTCAAAGGCAATTACTTCCCCTTCCTGCTTTCTGATAGGCCAGGGGTTCTCTTGAGTCTGCTAGATGTCACCCTATCTTTTCTCTGTGGCTGTAGAAGATGGGACTAGGAGCAGTGGCCTCAAACTGCAGCAGAGGAAATTTAGGTTGGAGATTACTCTGGTATTGGTGAGATACCAGCAATAAGATGAGATAGCCTAAGTATTGTTAATATGCAATCTGTGCATTTTTAGCAAGTCCAGCAGTGCAGCAGACTGGAACAGGAAAAAAGTGTTATTGTTTTGCTGCAGCTTTAAGAGAAGTAATCTCAAATTTAAATCTCCTGCCCTGCTCCTTTAAATCCCCCTCTGGGGAGTAATTTTTGTTACCCCAGACTTTCATGGCTTTGCAGTTCACCTTCAGTAGCCACTGATGTGGCACTTACTAGATCAGAGGACACTTCTATGGTGCAAAAGATAAGGCACAATGGGTGCTAAGGAAGAGGGTATGAGCCCTAAACCTGCATCTGAGTCCTTCTTTCAAGTTTTGAAATGCAATACTAATGTTACATCAGACTTAATCAGGAAGAATTTTTAAGGTATTAATTCAATTAATAAGAGCCACAGAGTCCACAAGAGTATATCCCAGCAGGCTCCATTTTTTTTATCCACCCACGTGAGAAGCCACCATGGAAGCTTCCCCTCATTAAGAGGCAAATGGTAGGGTCTATTTTCTACCCAACTTCAGGCTAACAGGGATAATCACATCTCTGCTCATTAAGGAGGCTTCACAGAATATTACATTTAATGTTTCAGGGGTGCAGCATTGCAGAGAGGGGTCTGCAATGATCTCAGACAGCACAGTGTGAAAGGTGTTTAAGAAAGGCCACCGCTCCATCACATACAATACCATGCATGTGACCCAGAATGTAGCAGAAACCCAGCAGCAAGGTTCACAGCACAGCACTAGCCCAGGAGTGGAGGGAAGAAGTGAAGGGATATATTGTGCTTCCCTCTAATCTCTGACAGATGGTTCCTCTCAATACTGTGTGCGCTTAACTGGAACACCTCTAATTAGCTCCACTAATACAGTCTAAACAACACTCAGCTGCCCTCTGACTATTTCTGCTTTCTCCTGTGGATTCAGAGATGTTTGCAGCTGGTCCTGCAGGAGAATCAACATTCTAGCCAGCCAATACTTCCTCTGTTCACACTGACAAGGCTTATTAAGCAAGTATTTTTTTTAGCCAGTGTTGCCAGACCCCAAAAGTAGAAATTCACCAGACAAGACGTTCTAGAATCATCACAAAAAGGTCATTGGACACTTCATCAATTTTACACACAGTGAACTGATTCTTAATGTACACTTAGAATCAGATTCCACCGGATGTACACTGGGGGTCTACGTGTGATTCTATTCCACCATACCCTAAGAAATTTAAACCCAAAAGGTGGGTACTTCTCTTCTACTTTTTTATGACTCCATCTTAAGGGTCAGATGATATGTTAATGGATTTTCAGGGATTTATACAGGTGGATCTCACCTTTTGATGCTAATATGCCTGAAAGCATATTAAAACTAGCCAGAAAACAGTTAAGTTGGTAACACTGTTCTCACCACATTGGCTTCCAGCCCTCCCTTCCCATCTCCACCACTTTAGCATCCCTCACCGGTGCTCTTTTGAAACAGATCTGCTTGGGTAGAGTGGACACTGTGTGTTTTATATCCTCATCCACGATGTCGAGGGCAAGGGACTTCCGAACTTTCTTGATGGGACTTCTGTGAAGCTGGGAAGCATATAAGAAGTAACAAAGCAGGCAATCATAAATATTGGTACTGGCACAAGGGATGGAATAGCCAGTAGCAATGGAAAAAGCAGCATGAAAGGGGGGGTTCAGAAGGTAGTTTATCAGCCTTTAAAAAAGAAGAAAAAAGATCCCTGCTGTACACAGCCCTTTGGTGCAAAAGGCTGGGGACCATGCAGACTGGGGACCATGCAGGTTATGTTCAACACTTCCTCCTGAAATTTATACTAGTGTAAGATGTTAGAAACCCAAAGCCCCTAGAGATCGAGTACACAGAACAGTGATAAATGCCCTTAATATCACGAGATCTGAACAGCGAGCCCCATAAATGGGTTACTCCTTAGTACCCTGCCAAAGTGGCAGGTGTGATTTGTGATGGGGACCCCTTTCTCCCGAAACTCACCAGGATAGTTCATGCAGGTCAAGCAGCCATCTTAGGACAACAACGTTTTGGCTATATTGGACCAGCAATATAAAAGGCAAAAAGGCTCTAATATGAAGCCCATAAGTCAACCCACACCCCTACATGCAGTATCTCTATGAAGTATCACCCGTGAAAGGGTCATTATAAGATCGAGCCAAATTGCTCCAGGTGCAGAAAATAGATGCTGAGTGTCATAGCACAAGGAGCCCACACCAGGGATTCTCTACAGCAAAGGATACAGTGTCACCATTTGTCTTGTGCACACAGACAACATAAAAGCATGCTGATCTTCATCACAACCACCCCAACAGGAGTGATATCTATTTACTCTTTTTGCCACAGAACATAACACAGATTCTTAATCTCAATGCTAAAATCCTGAATAACAAAACAGTTTTGAAAAAGTAACACCCCCTGCAAGGACAGGAAGGGAAAGTGAGTAGAACACAAGGGACCTAGGTAGAACTTGCCCAGGAGACCTGAACTAAAAACTCAAGTCCTTAAGAGAAATGCTATGGGATCTTTACTCACTACAGGTGCATGGAGCCTTGGTAGCAATGGTAGTGGTATGCTTAGCTCTGGGGCATATGTTCAGTGCACATTAGGCCATGATCCAGAAGCATTACCATAAGCATCCAAGTAGTCCCACTGACTTAAAAAGCAACATTCACATGCTCAGAGTGCCTGGTGGGAGGACCACTTTAGCAGTTATAATGGCAGGCACTAAACAGCCAACAATCTGCCCCTGCCCAATTATGGAACCTAACCAGCGTGTAACAGGGCAGCGTGACAGCAGCTGTATGAGAAGAGGCTCACCCCTTGTTTCCGCTTCTGTTTCTCAGGCTTCACATCATCTTCTATGATGAGCTCAATGCCAGCTTCACTCCGGAGCACTTCTTTCAAATCCTCTTCTAGGTGAGGGGTCTGCGGCTGGGGGAATATCAGGAGCAGGGTCATAGGACAGGACACTGTCAGAGGAGTGGTACAGAGCAGGCTAATCTGTGCCAATGCTGATGATGAAAGCATGGGGTGCAGCTGACTGGGGGTAGGGAGGCCTCCTTTATGCAATACTGGTTTACTACAATCTAATCTCACAGCCTGATTTTCTAACTTGCCTTCACAGCATCCCTGGTCAGTCAGGACTAGTTATCAAGGCTCTGCTCAGCAGGGATGCCTGAATGAATACCAAACCTGAGAGAAGGGAGCATAGCACTGCTGGTTTATATACGATCTAAGGGCTGTGGCTATCTCTGAAGGCACATTCATAAAGCCACTGAAATCCCTGGCACAATCCAGCCCAGGAATGTACCCAGGCTACTAAGGGCTTGCGCATTAACAATGACTGGGTTGGTTGATGGCCCAAAACAACTCAGCACACTTTAATTCTCAGATTGGGCTGGAACATTTCCAGGTGTGTAAGGGTGTTTTGGTGAATGTTTAGGTGGCAGCAACACAGGCAATAATCATTTGGGCGGCCTACAAGCCCAGTGAGCAGGCTCAAGCAATGCTGCAATGGGCACACGCATCTATTCAATACCTACCAGAGGCCTCATTGGTCCATACTTTTCCAGGGCATTCTTGAATGGCGTGGGCGTGTGAGGAGTATTGTCCGCTACGTATTTCTGATCAGGGGTGACAAACCTAACAGCAGAGATAGGGCAGGCATTCAGGAACAGAATATGCTGGGACCTGCTACTATATGCTGCATCTTCCCTTATCCCAGCTACTCTCCCTCCCTCAAATAAACAGCAGCACACTGTGCCCTGCAGCCCCAGAGCCATGCTTCTGAGTCTTCCTCAGAGGACACGCTCCACAGGTGCTGGGTTCTGACATCAGAATCAGCAGGCCCTGCTGCCAGGTGGGGGTACCGAAAGGGCTCAGGCAGGGCAGACAAAGCAGTGGAAAAGTAGGCACTGTTGCTGGAGCCAACACATGAACAGCTCCAGCTGTACATGGCCAGCCCTAAAGTAGCATCTCCATCACTCAATCCCTGAGGACTGCAAGTGACCCACAGCTCCTTAGGGCAGGGGTACACTGGAGCTCTGGGGAGTAAGGAAGTTGCCAGATGCTGGGCCAGCAGAAGCCCCTCACACAGTCATGCAAGCAAAATCATGCTTTTGCAGGGATAGGGCTCTGGTTGTGACCAGCTATGCTGGAAAAGCACCACTGTGCCAGGATAGCTGCATCTATGCCAACAGCACTTTGTAGCTGTGGTACACTAGATAGCTGTATGTGTCTTGTGCTCCTGCATAGGACTAGCCCCGCTAGCAGCTGCTACCCCTCCCCCGCCCAGCTCCAACTGTGAATACAAAGCATTTGTTTCCATAGAAAAGGTTTCACCTCACCCAGAGCTAAGGAATGCAAGTAAAATGGAGCATGATGCCCCAAACTGCCTGTCAGGCAGGGGACACATTTGTAAAAGAGTGGAGCAGAGATGAGCAACCTCCCAGTTCCCAATGCAGCTGTGTTCTCCAGGCAAACACACCCAGAAGCTAAAGCTCTGTTCTGCAAGGGTAGAGCAGGTTCTGCAGGCAGTGACACTGGCTATTCAGACTTGCTGATTTGGCTTGGCCCTCTGCTGAGGCATCCTCTTCCAGAGCAGAGCTGTTCTCCAAACAAGGGGGATACTTCACCCTGCCACTCACAGATGAAGGGGAGAATACATTCAAAGAAGTTTTCCAGCCTGAGCCTTCCAGCCACACATCCTCTTGAACACTACAAGCAGGAGGTGGACATAACAGAAGCTGCCTGAGGGATGAGGCATTTTATCATCATGAGCAGATTTCACAACTCATAGGTGAGACTTTGGCTTTTCAGGCCCATCCACTGCTGACTGACCTCACCTATTCTAGGCACTCACCGGTTTTAAATCTGAGTACCTTCATTCCAGCAATGGGGAATACAACTCACCCTTCAAAACACATTACAACACACCAGCATTCTTGTAAAACAGATTCACCAGGGGGGAATCCAACAAGATAAACCTCAATACTGGCAACCCCGCTTCCTATTCTTGGGGTTGCCACAGCTGCTGGATAACACTGCAAAAAATCCAACCTCCCTGTGATGAGATGGGGTTTGGGAGGAGGAGAAAAGACTTACGCTGAGTTCTTCTGGAGCAGGGGGGTTTTGTCCCTGTGCAGCGGGGTGGTCACAATCACCTTCTGACTACAGACGGGTGTGGAGGTCAGGGATGGGTTCTCCAACTCCAGTGTGTCCTGCTTGGTCCAGAAGTTTAAGAACTGCCCAACAAGGGAAATGAAGAAAGGTAAAAGATGCTGAGCATGCTGGAAACTCAAGGTTAATCTCACCATTAAATTTTTTTTTTAAATTGCACTGGCCTAACTACATTGGTTCAGGGTGCAATCTGTAATAGTAATAGTGTAGATACTGGTGCAACTCCTGGCACAGATGCAAGTAAAATTTATTCTTTTCTTTATGGGAACAGCAACACTGAAAGCTGTACAATATATGTATGGCCAAGATGGAAGTGGGCACACCTAAACAAAGGTGTATCCTTAACACGGATTTGCTAACCAAAGAGAATGTCCCACTTTAAATGAAGCAAATTGTAGCTTTGATACAGACTAGCAGATCTAGATAGAACCTCAGGTTTCCCAGTCTTCACCTTAACCAGCTACCTCAGTCCCACTAAGCCAGGGGTGGGCAATTATTTGGGCCTGGTGGCTACATAGACAGTTTTGATGAGCTGTGATGGACCAAGTCAGCACCACCCCTGGCCATGGGCAGGCGAGGAGCGCTGTTTAGGAGTGGTGTTTGGGAGTGGGACAGGCAGGTGAGGCCAGGAACATGGGGCAGGGTCACAGGGCAGTGACAGCATGGAGCTGGAGCCTGGGGCAGAGTCACGATCTGCTCCCTGCATGCCCCTGCCCTGTGGCAGGATGTGTTCACATGTATATGGGGTACTAAGCCCCAGGAGCCAGCTAGAGGTGAAGGGAAGGAGGAGAGGGAGGGGGTGCATGCAGCAGAGTTGCCTGGGCAGTGGGTGGAAGGCAGCTGGAGCTGGAGCCAGAGCCCTGTATGTTGGAGCAGGAGCTGCCCGGCTGAAGTTTCCTTCCCACCCAGAGCAACACAGCAGGGGCAGAAGCACGAGGCGCTGCCGCTGGAGGCGAGAAGAGCTAAGCAGCACCCAGGCAACTGCAGCTGCACCAGGAGCAGCCCCACTGGATGCTGTGCGCACTGGCCCAGACCAAGGCTGGCAGGTATGCACTGGTTCAGACTGGGGCTGGAGTGCAGCACAGGCTGCCCCAAGCAGCGCTCGGCCCCACACAGAGTGCCACAGGGGCAGCCACGGGTCGAATCCAGCCTGTGGGCCCTATTCTGCCCACCCCTACACTAAGCCATAACCTTGTGTTAGCTACCACAAGTGAAAAAAGAAAAAGGAAGGAGAAAAGCCTCTTTGTTCTTAGTGAAGATGAGGCCAGTGAAAACCACATCTCACCCCGCAACCAGCCTACCAGGAACTTTCTTGGGAAGGTTGGAGGGGGAGGGCAGGGGGGAAGAGAAGGAAGCTATTTTTGTTACACTCATTGAAAAAGATTGGCTTTTTGGTTGGAAGAAGACATTGGAAGTCAGGAGATTTGTTTTCCATTCCTAGCTCTAACACAGATTCACTATGTGATGTTTGGAAGCTCAGAAAACCTGTGCCAGTTCCCAAAATTGCAAAAAAAGGGCACTACTGAACAGAAGACTAAGAGGTAACACTCTCTCACACTGCTGAAGTGTTTTGAAATCCTTAGGTAGAAGATGCTGCGCAGAAATGAGTACAGTGAATCCACTGCAGGACAGAGGGAGAGGCTGTGAGATATTTCTCACTAAAATCCATGGCCTCAACCACTTCAGCCAAGAGGATGAACTGGCTCCTCACCTATACACAGGCCAGGCACCAGATGCATGCGTGTGCCAGGAAGGTCAACTTGTCCTAATCCAGTAGCACCCAGGGGAGTCCTTCAAATTCTTCTTAATTGCTGGGATGTTTACAAAAAACACTTGACAATAGCTTGAGCAATGAGAATACAGGCCATCACACTAACAAACTGTCTCAGTCTCTGTGTTCCTTCCGTCTGCCTAGAATTATCTGCTGTTGGTCTTGTACTGAACTGCAAGCTGTTTGGGGCAGCAATCCTCTTGCTTTTGAGGCTGCACAGCTCAAAGAATAATGAGGAGCCAGAGCCAAAGCCAAGAACCAGGAGTTGTCACATTACAGCAATAAAAGTGTGATATGCTCCATGTAAACACTGAACAAATGACAGGCTCTGCCCCAAGCAGCTTACAACCTAAGGCTACAAAGTGAAGGCAGGCAACTGCATTACAGGACAGCATAGTTCCAGGTCCTGGCCCTGAAGCCATGGTTCTTGGTGGCCTCACAGAGGGTCAGCCTTTAGTCAGCTGACAGTATGCTCATGAAGAAAGGAAGGAGGTGGTGTTTCTGAGATCAAGTGCTTCAAAATGCAGCAGTATTAGAAGTAGACTAGGTACAGCAAGGCACACGCAGATGGGGGAAATAAAATGTTAAACCAAGTTATACATATTAGGTGAAGGGAGGTGTCAAAGCAGGAAGTGGGAAGACGGTAGGAAAAATACAGCCCAGTGGGAATTGTGGGAAGGTACTAGAAAGGAAGGGAGTGGGGGCAGGGGGGGAAGCATAAGAGCCTGAGGTCACTTGCAGTAAAGAGAAGCCCTGGAAGGACTACCCTTAGAGCAGCTGTAATCCAAGTCATTGCATTGTCAACACAAGGCCTGGCCTGTCTGATGCTTTTGTTATCAAGTGTAGCTATGTGACTTGCACTGACAGCTTAAAACCGAAAGAACACCTTTCTGTGCTGGTACCCCAGGAGAACCTGCTGATGGGACATTCTTTTGCTTACACTACATTGATGTTGTGCTGGTAACACTCACTCCCCAGCAATACTTTAGTATGGTCCCCACAGGTGGCAGTTCAGCTTTCTGACAGTGGGGATAAGAGCTGGACGTTATTATCTACCTACAACACTTGTTGTACCCCTGACCCAGGAAGACTAATCCCTGCCCTTTAACTGAAAGCATCCCCACAACACAGACATACTCTCAGCCTGTTTTCTTGTGAAAACTGCAATGGCAACTCTAATGACCAGTGGACAGAAAAATCCCAGTTCTGAGTCCCATCTTATACAAACTGCATCAAGACTTTCCAGTGACTGCACTGCCATCTTATGTACTGGCCATTCCTATTTCAAGGCAGGAAGCAAGATAAATCTTAAGCATCAGAGCTTGTTAGTCTCTGCAACATGAATGAGCACAAATAAGTAAAGCAACAGAGCAAACCTATTTGCTCCTGCTAATTCATGCACTGAAAGTGTCCCCAAGCAGAAGACAACAGAACAAGCTACCATGTTCCCATCTAGCTACATACCTGGGATGGGGAGAAGGGCAGTGCCTTGACAGGGGTGCTTTTGGGTGTCATGCTGTTGCAGGAGTCTATGAAGGAGAGGCTGGTGCTGGTGGCATTCTCTGTGACAGGCGAGAGGGAGATCTTCCTCTTCTTCTGCCTTTTGAAGATGCAGGGCGGGGTCCCAAAGCTCACCTCTGAGCGTGGGGAAATAGGGATCAGTTCACCCTTGCTGCTTTTGCTCAGGTCTGATATGGTGTGGCCATCCAGGCGATACTCCGTTACATTGGACAGAGATATGGGGGGTTTGCTGGGAGTTTGCCTAATTGGACTGTTGCTGTTACTGCTACCGCCCCCAGAGGGATCTTCGGGTAGGTCAAAATGAGTCAGGTCACACCATCCATCTGGATCCTGCCAGACAAGCGAAACACTCAGAAAAGGCCCAGGAAGAGGACCAAGGTGCTGTGGAACAAGGACATGACCTTGCAAACAGCTGCAGAGAGAGTCCATCAGCTTGAACTCTAAGCAAACAGACTATTAAACCTTAAAGCCAGCCATCACATCCCTAATCAACCTCAGCATGAAGCTGTGTTTAGTGCTGATGATAGTGACAGACTTCGTAGCACTGTATCTAGGAAAATGGAGGCTCAGATTTTCAAAGATGCCCAAGAGATCTGCTTAAATTACATGGGAATAAGACACCCAAACTCCGCAGGAAGCCTGGAGAAACTCAGCACAAGCTTCTGGCACAAAGTTCTGCCAAAGGCCTTCTCTCCTGACCAGCTTCCTTCTCTGCTGGGCCAGTCCTGGCCCCACACAGCTGTACCAATGGAGTGCACTCCAAACTTAAGTGTCCCTTCCCCATGTCCAAAATGAGCTGCAGAATGTACCTGCCCCCTCCTTCCCTCTTCCCCTGGCAAAGAAACTTAAATCTCAGACAATCATCAATAATATGGTCAAGTCCAACTGATGGATGTCACCTTTTCTAGGCATTTCAAAGCCCCTCTGGTGGCTCTGTGTGCACCACCCAGGATCAGGCTGTCCTGTACTAGACGGGCCTATGCTGGCAAAAAGCAGCTACCCCCACACGCTGGCTCAGAACACGGAGCCTGAACCTAACCTTTGGGTAGCCCACACAGAGGAGCAGGTGAGTCTTTCCTACTGTTTGGAGTAAGTACACAGTGCCAATCCAGCAGTGGGAAGCAACAATGAAGTCAAAGAGAAAGCCCAGTTCTGGAGCTTTTTCTTGAGGAGCCTCGCTGAATGCATCAGCCAGGATCACTTACAGGTCATGACACTATAAGACAGAGTTATGCGAACGTTGCTCCAATTCTTACGGATTCTATCATGTCCAGAGCTTCTGTGAAGGCAGCTCCCGAAGTTGGGCACAAATTTGCAGCTTCAACCACCCACTTGTAAGGAGAGGTGCCATCTGCTGAGGTGTCTTCAGGCACCACATCCTCCAGGGTCCCTTCAGCATTGTCCTCCACCAGTTCTGTAGCCGGCTGCTCCGAGGGCAACTCCTGCAAGCCCGTTGCTTCATCATCACTGGCATCTTCCTCTTTTATTTCTAAAGCATCAGCAGGCCAGCTGGCTAGAACGCTTTTCTGCAAAACACAAAAGCCACCTATTAAAATTAGGTTATGGCTGCAAAGTCAAGTTCTGAGATTCCCTATGCAATCTTCCTTCAGCCCACTCATGCGTATGCATTACAGTGGAGTCTTGGCAATACAAACAGGACAGGACATCTGTGGCAGAAGCAGGACTATAACCCAGCAGTTCTACTTCCCAAGCCTTTGCTCATCCCCAAGAGAGCATCCCCATACTTTACATCCCACTGTATCAGCCACTGTCCATCCTGAGCACCAAATGATGCATGGATCTTTGTAGGACAGTTAAAACATAATCATGTAAATTGCAGACTCTGCTATGACAGATACAAAAGGTAACTGCATGAATTCTGGCACCTCCTAACTGTTGGATGCTTAAATTTGTAACCTTAATGTTGCCTAATCACTTGGATTTTTTTTCATAAGTACTTTTCTATTTTTCTTTTCTTTAAAAGAAACTAGAAATTCTGTTGCATAGTACAATACTACCCCTATGTATCATCAAAAGGGTTTAAAACCAGGACCTTTAGATACACACCCACAGGCCTCTAACACATGAGGTAAGAGAATAACAGATAACAACAGGAGGTTAATATCCTCTATATGGACCATCCATAGAGAACTGCAGACTACACAACTCCATTTCCTATACAAGAATCGGAATATGGAGGGTCAGGATTCCTGGCTAGTGGGTACACCCACTCACAGAACTTTTCTGCTGGTGGGAAGTGCAGTTGTGGATTAACAGAACAGTAATGGCTACCCCCACACCCTTCACAATGGGCTGTAAAGTCTTCCATAGCAAAATCCGATGTGTCAGCTGATTCACTTGGTGTGATACCTGGTTTCTGGCTCTTTGGAGACTTTGGCTCTCTTTGCCATCCACCTCCAATAATAAGAATAAGGATTTGGACTCTTTAGAATCACTGAGGAAACCTCCCATGTCCACTTTCCGCTTGATGGTGGAGTTCCAGTGGTTTTTCACAGCATTATCAGTTCTGGAAAGAAAGAAGAGCCACAATTATAGCAATCAGGCCACCAGTGTTAAGAGTGCAAACAACAGTGCTGATGTATTTCTAACCCTTCTGCCAGAAGCCTCAATGGGCATATCTCAAGAGCCCACCAGACCCATAAGGTGTTAGCATCAGGCAGAAGCCCTACCTGCCAGGAAGCAGCTTGGCGATCTCAGCCCAGCGGTTCCCCAGAACTTTGTGGGCCTCAAAGATGATCTGGTCCTCATCCTCTGTCCATGAGGACTTCTTCACCTCAGGGTTCAGGTGGTTGTGCCAGCGCTCCCGGCACTGCTTCCCCAGCCTGCCTTTCAGGTGCTTTGCTATCTGTGTCCACTGCTTTGTGCCATACTTTTTTACCAGTTCAATTACCTTCAAAGAACAACAAAGGGAAGTGAATTAAGAAACAGTTTTCAGCTTTGCTTTTCATCCTCTGTGACTCTACAGGAACCTACTGAGGATGCAGTGAAAAATGTTTAATTTAGAGGAGAGTCTGCATGAATAAAACACCCAGGCCCTTGGGTACCATTACTACACACCACAGATCATCATTTACATCACTGCTAAAAGGGTGCACACTGGTGCCATTCTGTACTGACTATGCAAGGTATAGGGGAGTGAACAATCATGCCCACCATGAAGCAAAAGGCTTTTAGTGACTAACAGGGGAGATGGATTTTAAATCAGGTGCGCACTTCTGAGGTAGTGACAAGCTGTCACATGCTCCAAGCCTCCTCCAGCTTTCTCCTTCACAGGGAGGCACTGGAAATCCCTGTATCCTCTTAGTGCACCCCTGCTATATAGGGTCTATTTCTTCAACATCCACTGCATCTAAACCTCCATCCAAGGTTTAGATGGAGGAGGTTTATACTGCAGTGCCAGTATATACATGCTGAGCCCTATCGCAATTAAAGACTATTACCTTAAGAAATTATAACCTAGCTGGAATGTGACGCATGGCAGCAGAGTTCTGCAATGCCTACTAGACAGTGCACAGGCAAAAGGTGGAAGGGATGGCAAGGTAGCAGCTGTGATAGTCAGACATGAGGTGGGCACTCACTTCCGGGGAGTTAGCAAGGGGGCTGGAGAGGAAAGCACAGATTGAAAGAGGTGGAAACAGAAAACCTAACACGAGGTAGCATCTGATCAGTAAGTCCCCTCTCACCATGTCTCCCCGCTGGCCTCCATATCCATGCCCCAATGGTCTCCGCTGTGGCAATATGGCATGGGGAGCAGGCCAGGCTTTCAGAAGAGCAGGGCCTTGTGCATCTACAGCACTTGTTAGGATGCTTGGGAGCAGTTAGCCGAGTGCACAGAAGTTTATTGATGCTGCTCTTCTGGGCCATAATCAAACCCAACAACAGGCATAGCTCATCACATTTCAAAGAAAAGTATGTCAGGCTTGAACCCAGCACCTCTCTCATTGTCCACAAGAAGCATCCAGCCCTCCTCCCCTCTCAGTGCAGCCTGCCAGCTACTTACCTTCTGATCCTCCTCTTTGGTCCAAGGCCCTTTCACCAAGTCTGGGTTCAACACTCTCAGCCACCGGTACTGGCACTGCTGATCACTGCGGTTCTGTGACGGAGTTACAATATACATGCATTAGAACAGAGGCCACTGACAGTAACTACAACAGCAACTGAGAAGAACCTGCCACAATACACTGACTGTTTAAAATGTGCTAAGAGCTGAGAAAAGATGGGATGGGAAATTGGCCACCACTTAGTCAGAGGCTTTAAGCCATGTCAGGCAAGTAGCAGCCAAAGCTGGCAACTATCTGATTGCTACTTACTGGCACAGGCAAAATAAGTTAGGCAAATTCCTTGCTAAGCCCCAAAATGCATGTATCCACAGCTGACCCCCCTGATAGCTAGAAAGATGCACCAAGAACCAAATGGGCCTCAGAAACCAAAACTCTTTTCTCATCCCTAGACATGATCCCTACATGGTAAGCCTGAGGCACACTGGCAAATGTATGCGTAGGGGCAGCTTCTGTCATTGCCATATTCATCAGGTGGATAAGTAAGGGACTCCAGTCTCTAAAACCATTGGCCACCCCTTTAGTCCATTGAACACGCAGTCTCTGGCCGTTGGGAGTGGGGGAGATATCAGGCAATGCAATTGCAATCAACTGGCTGAGGAAAGACAGTCTCTCAAAATGTGCTCAGTTCCTCTAGAAGTAGCTGTTCAGAGCTGGCCCTGTCTCTCCTCAGTGCTTCAGCCAAACTGTCTGTATCCCATGCTCCGTATACCACACAGCTCAGAGCTATCTATATCCCACATCCCTTTGGTGATTGAAGCTGTGTTTACAGCAGGCAGTCACAAGCAGTGTCCATACGCGTGGCCCCCTCCTAGTTCCGTTATACTGCAAACGCACTCTTCCTAGCCTGGTGGGATGGGCCAGACTAGGCATGAATCAGAAAAACAGCAGAGAAAGGAAAGTGGCTTGGGCCCAAAGCCCCTCTCCCTCCAGCTCATCTTGCAGAAAACTTGGCTTGCTCCAAAATCTAGAAAACGCCCACCACCTTCCCTTCCTGCCTGAGGTGGCACTTACTGGTAGCCACTGCATGGACATGGCCACTAACCCAAGCTTCTCTTCTTAGCTCTGGGCAGCTCTAATAGACCCTTCTCACCAATCCGGAGCCACATGTGGCCTTTGGCTGAGGAGGAGGCCAGGGGAAGCAGCTTGGAACAAGCATTTCAAAAGAGAAAGAAAGACACACCCAGTTCCAGGGGCAAGCATGGTACTGCTCTCTGCACAGCTCTCTCTACAGGACAGAGTAAGGTTTGCAGGGGAAAAAAAAGAAACCTCAGGCTTACATGCACACTGCTGCCATTACTGGCATTAAAACAGGCAGTTGTGATCTCACGCACTAATCAGGATAACATGGAGTCCTGTCCCATGCCCCATCTCCAACATACTTGGCCTTCTGGGGCCTCAAACAAACTATACAGCCAACCCCGCTGAAATGAGGAACAGCCCTTTGCCTGCCTCACAAAGCTTGATGGAAGAGTTGTTGTTAGTTTCTGTCTGTACAAGCACAGGATGCTAGTTCATGTCTGCCAAGCACTTCAGGTGCAGGAGGTCTAGGTCCTGTAAGAGTGCCAAGTATCCCATACTGGACAAAGGAGAGCTGCTAGATGCCCCACTTACAGGGAAATGACTTGCCAGGAACTTCCAGTCAGTCTGTCCAAACTGTTTCACTAGCGCCTTCAGCCGCTCATCCTGTGAAGAACAAAGTTGTCAGCTTTCACAGAAGCAGACAAGAACGAGGGCCATATCATGCTGCTGCAAAGAGGGCAAGTCATGCCCAAACTAAGTATGTAAGCTAAGGGAAAAGAAAATTGAACCTCCACCCTGCTGGGAAGTTTATACCATTTAATACCAAAATACTACTGAAGCTGCTTAGCATCATCCAGTAAGCACAACTGCAAACCTGGCACATAGAGATGTCTGGCCCAGAGCTTTAGTACAATGGTCCAGGCAACTCATTAAATACAAGAGCTCAGCTCTGTATTTAAATTCACTTCTAAAGTCAATTATGGTCTAATGTGGTTTGGTTCCAACTGTATGGACAGGGTCTACCTGCTTTCTAATTAGCATGTTTACTACCAGTATATTCCTAACCTAAGAGCTAAGAGCATCAGGGGCTGGAAGGGACCTTGGCAGTCATCTAATCCAACCCCCTGCATAGATGCAGGATCAGTTATTCCTAAACCTTCCCAGACGAGTGCCTGTCCAGCCTCTTCTTGCAAAGATTTACTGAAGGAGACTCCACAACTTCCCTAGGCCACAAGTGAGGTCAATAACTCAGTTCTTCTGGCAGTGAGAAGAGAGGTAGGAAACAGCTCTCTCACCCAGGGGAGTTTGAGGCCTTGCTCTCACTTTTGAAAATGTGTTATCTCAATATGAAACCTTAGTGAAGATAAAGGCATCTGTAGTTCTCACAGGAACTAAAAATGAGGAAACCTATTCCTGAACTCAACCTGTTCACTCTTGTGAAAACTACCAATTGACCTGCCTTCACTAGGATATTGTCTCATATCAGCAACTTAGAGACAAAGATTTTTTTTTCAGAGTAAAGACAATGCAGCTGAGTGAAGCTTCTCTCATTTGTAAGGACTAGTGTCATTAGCCTAAGACAGCAGTTCCCAAACTGTGAGTTGTGACCCCAAATGGGGTTGCAACATTAGCAGCTGGGGTCACAGCCCAACAGGCAGGACCCAGCACAGGAGGAAGCACCACGGTAAAGTGCAGCGGTGCAGAGCTGTGCCCCAATGCTGCTGGGTGGGAAGGGGTGCCTCAGCTTGCCAGCCATGGCGGTGCAGCACTCCTGCCTGCTGGGCCTCCTGCGGACAGCAGCTGGGGCTTAAGTGCTGCTGGGAGGGGTGGGGACTGCAGGCCTTGGCTCTGGGACTCCTGGGAGCAGTGGGGGGCTGCAGGTTGGGAGGGAGAGGCACTGGCAGGGCCAGGGGGCTGCAGGTTGGGACTGAGGGGCACCTGGGGGGTGGGAGTGAGGGACCATGCTGAGGAAAAGGGGTCATAAATGGGGTCATGCTGAGGAAAAGTTTGGGAAACACTAGCCTACAGGTAAAGAAATTGTTACCATGGTGTCATGGGTATCAGTCCATCTACTTGCAACAACGAACCAAGCCGGACGCTTTAGAGTGAAGGGGAAGGCTCTGTGTGGTGCATTCCCAAAGTCAAGTGGATGCAAAAGGACCAAAATTTGCTTGGGAAAACACTAGTAACATTAACAAACTCCACCCCCCTCCCGGTGTCTGATTAAAACAGTTTGATCCACGGGTTACCTATCCAGGAAGTCACTGAGGTCCCTTACAGATGATGCTTTCTTCTTGATTCATCTCCCCACAGCCACAATACACCCATCCACTTAGAGACATACCCCTTTGCAGCAGGTGCTGTGCCACCACCTACCTCTTCGTGGGTCCACTTGACTTTGCACCTGTTTTCCCGCTGCTCTGGCACATCAGAGTCTGTATCCTGGTAATGCAGCTCTTCTTGTTCCTCACTTAAAAAAAAAAAAGGCATGTTTGTGTTTGAAGCAGCAGTTGAAGCAAATTCTGTAGACAGCTCCAGGCACTGACTTTGCTCACAGTGCTTTTCAGAAAGCTTTGGCCAAGTTTCCTAACGCAGGCAAGCCATCTGCACAATCTAGGCATTAACCAATTTTGTGGGAACACGGGGGTGAATTCAAAGTTGAGGGGCCTAACTTTGTTGACCAATTCCATAAGGCCACATGTGAAATGTTGAGAAGCATTTAGCTCAGTTGGACCTTTTAAAAAGCCAGAGACATGGCCCTTTTACGTTGAAGGAGGAAGTGCTCCATGTTAGGCCACTAACCTAGGCCTAAGGACAAAAGGCTCAAGTGCTTACTTTGCCACAGATTTCCTGTATAACATTGGGCAAAATCACTTTGCATCTCTATACCTGAGTGCCCCATCTGTAAAATGGGGATAACAGAACCTCCCTAAAAACAACAGGGATTGTGAGGCACTCAGCAATGGTGGCTACTGAAGTACCAATCCCAAAAGGCCAACAGACAATACGAAAACTAGGTCATTATTTTCTAAGGTATCACTAACTAGTAGCTGTTTGATTATTAGCTGCTGGGTCATGTAGACCGATATATTTAAACCCTTTGCAGACAATTTCAGCAAGCGGAGGACTGAACTACCCCGGGTCAGAACTTTTACACAGGTCAGGTGTGCAGTGAAGATATTTGAGCTCATGATGCTCAGACCTCACATATTCTGCAGACCAAGAAGGCTTCAGTCTCCTCCAGTGCTGTCAGCTTGGCACCTCTCACAGACACTACATTCATATGTAATAAAATAAAAGTCTTCAGGAGTGACCAGGGGCTTAAAGGGACATCAGCTCTGCATTAGCTGTTCATAGGCTGCCACTGAGAGATGAAGAAAAAGAACACTTTTCTTGATATTTCCCCCTCTACAGCTAGTCTTTTTAATTTGTAGGAAAGATTTTTAAAAATTAAGTTAAAACAGGACGAAAGGAAAATATGTTTGCAAACCGAAATTGGCAGGGGCCCTCCAGAGCAAAGTCATATTGGAAACTATAGTTGATTTCTTACGTGATCAGATTTCAAGGGAACCTTAAGGTCCCAATCCTGGAAGTGTTTATGCCCCTGTTTACCTTTGCTGCTGTGAGTACAGGATAGCAGTGAGGTGAGCACAGTGAGCAGCAGTCACAGCACACAGGCTGCCCAACCACTGTCAGGAATGCTGCAGACTTCACCTGGGTTTTCATTACGGGACTTCTCTGGATACATCTCCTCTGTGACTGCAGACCTCCTCCCTTTCTCCCTCTCCCATCAGTGGTTGCATAACACCCCATTGCAGCCACATACTTACGTGGAAGGCTTACACAGGGGAAGTATCTAACATATATGCAGTTTCTTTCAGAGCAATTAAGCAGACAAAAGCTGCCAGCACTGGGTGACCAACCTGCTCTCCACAGGACACCATACTCAGCACAGTCCAACACCAGCTGGCCCAACTTCAGCATTTCAGTTTACTTTGCTCCCACCCACCCCAAGAACATGGCAGAACCCCCCTCTCCTACACCCCCACCCCGGGTGTAGCAACTGGAATCAATCCCAGAGGTTGAAGATCTGTAACTTGAGCTCAGGTGAAGCAATATGGCTGTGCAGACTGAGCAGGGAGCTAGGACCAGGAGACTGGGCTCCAGTCCCGGCTCTGCCACTGGCCTGCTGGGTGACCTTGGGCAAGTCACCTCACCACTCTCTGCCTTTGCTTCCCTGCCTGCAAGTTAGGGGAGAGGATAGCGCTCTCCTCTGGAAAGCTCTTGGAGATCGGTGGGGCAAACGTGCGGCAGAAGACCTGGGGAATGTGAGCCCGTCTGCACACTGAGACAGACATCAGGCACGTGAAAAGGCAAAGTGGTGGGGGGGCTGGTCCAATCCTGCCAGCTCCTCCCCTGGGCCCGGATCAGGCTGCAAAAGGGTGTGCCCATATGGCCACTTGCACCACAGTGGCCCACAGGCCCTTCACCCAGGCCCAGCCTCTGCCCTGCTGGCCTCTGCCCTGCCACCCCCTCGGGCCAGGCCTCCCGCATGGCCCTTACGGGACGTGGCGCTCCAGGAGGAAGGACAACTTCCTCTGTGCCGGGGATGCCTGCCCCCTCCCTCCCAGTCGGGCCATGTCGATCACCCCAGGCCCCTCACTGACCCCCCAGCGCAGCACCGCACCCGCTGCCTCCACGCTCCGCCGGCCGGGCAGGATCGGGCCCAGCCCCCCCGACAGCAGGGATGGGGATGGGGATAGCGATGGCGATGGGGGGCTCCCCCGGGCTCGTGCCCCGGCGCCCGCAACTCACCAGCGGGTC